>NW_011499866.1:741324-809793 GCF_000495115.2 Populus euphratica | reverse complement strand
ATAGAGAAATCACTTTTATATATATATATATATATATATATATATATAAAATTGATTTATTGTGTTTCAGTATACTAAGCTTCGTATAAACAAATATTAATACATCACCACTCCAGATTCCTCGACAATTAGTTCACCACCTTTATTCATATTTTGTGTGGGCAACAGTGTATCCGTTGGTTGATCAAAACTCCACCACAAAATGGCACCAGCTTGGCTCGCGATCACAAAGTTTCCTGTGTTAAGCATGGCTGCATGGGCGGCTCCACTTCCACCAAAAACCGGACTCCATATTGTTCTGCCTGATTGATCATTTAGAACCATCTCACCATCTCTAGCAAGCTGTACTCTTGATCCCAGCTGAACTAGATCATTTGTATTAGCTGACCAGACTATGGTTCTTTCAGGTATTTTGTTGAACCATATGGAAAGTAAGTTGCCAGCATCACCAACTTGCTGGAAAACAAAAGAAAAATCCCCAGATGGTGAAGTCCAAGAAAGGTTATCACTTCCTGCAGTGAGAGATGACTCCAAATTAAGTTATGTTTCTGTAAGTCTGACCATTGGTGGAGAATGGAAGAAGCAGAAGAAGAAAGAAGAAAACAATATGGTGGTGAAAATCCCATGGTGTGAAGATTATGTTGTTTAGGAAATTTCAGTGCTCAAAGCAAGCGCACAACCCTTTCTCTACTTATGTTGAGTGTTGCAGTTGACAGAAATTAGTTTGGAAGGCGGCAAAGGCTTTGTTTCTTTCTGATTGTTTCAACTAAAATGGAATCATATCCTGCAGGCCTGAATAATATATATCAGCTTTAATCTTTGAAGTCCCAGTGTTGTGATTTCATGTGCAGAGGATACTTAATGAATGCTGTATAATAATTGTAATTTTTAAATGCTGTAAAGGATTAGAGTTTGATTTCCACCGCAAACAGCAAAGGGGATGAGTGTTTGTCCCATTGAAGAAAGTGATGTCCTTAACATTAGGTGACATTAATTAATGTGTATTTAATTGCTCGATTAATCCTTAAATTTAAATTAGTGACATTAATTAATATTCTCTTGGTATTGTATGGTCCACCATAAGTATTCATGACGTGTTTTTAAATTGAAATAAAAAAATTGACTCTGTGGACTTAGAGCTAGGAATAGATTCATTTATTATTATTATTTCTTTTTAAAAATCTATCCATCTTGTATTGGTAATAGAGGAAAAAGTTTTTTTTTTGTAATTACTATATTCATGGCCCTACAGGTGATGAAATATTCAAAGACCATTACTTAAACAAAATTTGCACCTAAACAAAATTTGCACCTAAAATCTCACCCTTTGTCACGGTCAACTTCTAGTTAGAGTTTAATAACAATTACTTGTACATATGATTTAATGGAATATTTTTTTTTAAGAGTTTATATTTTTATTTTGTTTTGATTAAATGTATTTACTCTTATTTTGGAGCATTTGCACTTCTATTTTTTTCGTTGTTGCCTAGTCTGCAAGATATTCGACCTTCTTCCCTTGCATCAATCTCAAAGTTCTTTCTGCAACAGACTAACCATTTAGGTACTCCATACCCTTTGTTACCCCTGATTGCTATAGTTGTTTTAGTTTGTTGTGTCTTCAACAGCCAAGTCTATGAGAGTCACACCGTTTAAGATTGAATTACTGGTTAGAAATTAGTTATTAAGCACATATTTTGAATAATAATTCTTTGAATCTACTTGTTACTCTTGAACATGGAAAAGGAAAAAACAAAGGATGCAAAGCGTTGTTGTGCATGTTGTAACACATGATGTTTTACTTTCCAAGTTGATAAAGACTCGGTCCTAACAATCAATCTGTTACTCAATTGGACAAGTTCAAGAAAATATCATTTGACTTGAAATTTAGAGTACGAACCCAGAAGATGATCTAAACATGTCTGAAATGATAGGAACTACAGATTATTTCAATACATGGTAGATAGGTTACATTGATTGGCCTTAGTTTCTGGATATATGTACGTGTACAAGAAGGATTTAGATTGTGCTGATAAATGATGAAAGATCAGGAGGAACAGAGACTTGAACACCTCCTTCTAACATCTGCACAACTTTCTTCATTCCAGGACTTAATGATGGATCCTCCTGAATGCACAAAATTGCAACCATCACAAACCTCTCTACCCTTTCCATGTCTTCTGTTGCCTCTTCATCATCTTCTACTAAAAGGTCTAACTTTCCTTCTTTAAGGCAATCACATGCCCAGTCTGCAAGAACTATCTGACATTCTTTCTTATCAATATCAAACTTCTTTCTGCAACAAACTAGCTCCAGCAAAAGAATGCCAAAGCTGTAGGTATCCACTTTGGTTGTAACAGGCAGGTTCTTGAACCATTCAGGAGCTACATACCCTTTCGTCCCTCTGATTGCTGTAGTTGTTTTAGTTTGGTCTGTCTTCAGCAGCTTGGCTAGTCCGAAATCAGAAATCCTAGCGTTTAGAGATTCGTCGAGGAGGATATTCTGAGGCTTGATATCACAATGGATTATCTGGAAGCTGCATTCTTCATGGAGGTAGAGGAGCCCTCTGGCTATATCGAAAGCAATTTGCATTCTTCGATTCCAGTTAGGCCTTGAATCTCCAAAGAGAAAATTGGCCAAAGAGCCATTGCTCATGTATTCGTAGACCAGAAGGCGATGTTGCCCTTCGTTACAGAATCCAACAAGTTGAACCAAATTCTTGTGATTTGTTCTTCCAATAACTTTCACTTCTGTATTGAATTCTTTGTCGCCCTCTCCGGCCATCTTATCTAACTTCTTCACTGCAATGAGTGGTTTGTCTTCGTTCGCTAGTGCCCCTTTGTAAACAGTTCCAAAGGCACCGCTACCAAGTTCTTCCTTGAATCCTCCTGTAGATCTTTCGAGCTCACTGTAAGTGAAATTCTGCATATTCATGGCTGGCATGACATGGTGTTGCGGTATCAATTTTTGTTTTTGTCGGTTCCATCGAGAAAAGAACACATAGATCCCTAGCAGTGAGAGAACAATTAGAAAGATGGAGCAACCTAAAAGCACCGAGCCTGTTATGATCAAATTTGGTCGATCACACTTCTTTGCACTTGAACCTGCAGTCGAGTTGCCTTTCCTTACTTTTATCAGGGCTTTTCCACTAACACTTGGATCAATTACCCCATTCGAAAGAGGGACTCTCTTCATCCAACATTGTCCAGCAGTGTTAAAAATGGCAACAGCGCAATAACAGTCACTTAAGCAAGCCTGTCTGCACCAATCCTCGTCCACTGAACCAAACATTTCATAATCATTAAATGGCCAGTTTGTGTTAGGCATTTCCTTGATCTCAAAGCTATCTATTTCTTGCGATGGATGGTCACAATCCTGTGAAATAAAGTTTTTCTTGCATCCCTTCCTCTCATCATTTGGATCGAAGAAAGTGTAGCCAGGAGGACACTTGCAACTTGGTCTTTGGTCATCTCCTAATCTGCAATAGCTGTTGAAACCGCAAGCTCCACTGCCTTGTTGTCCCGTAATTTCCAAGCAGATATTTGATGGTATGGAGTTTGACACAGTCGTCCAGGCCATAGCCCTGTTTCCGCTACTGGAAGCAGTCTTTGGATAAACATATTGCCTAAGAACTCCATCATAGTCTAGGGTTGCCCTCAAGTAGAAATCTTGGATTGATACCGAATTAGAGAATACAGGATTAAGTAGAGTACCATTTCTAGCTACAAGGTACATATAGCCAGACTGGTTAAAGATCACCTGATAACCGCTACCTATAGAACTTCCGGTTGACCAATAAGCAAAATTTGAGGTAGTTAATGGATAGTGTGTGGTGTACAGGATGAGATTCCCGTCAGCTTGTAGAATGAACTTGTATCTTCCTTCTGAATAATTCTTATTTTCCAGGTAGGAAGCAATAAGTTGAGCACCTGAATTCAGATTTTGTGTGGGCAACAGTGTATCTGTTGGTTCATCAAAACTCTGCCACAAATTGACACCAGCTTGGCTTGCTAGCACGAAGTTTCCCGAGTCAGGCATGGCTGCATAGGCGGCTCCACTTCCACCCAATTGTGGACGGATCCATATTTGTCTGCCTGATTGATCATTTAGAACCAACTCACCATCTTCCGTAAGTTGTACTCTGGATCCCCCCTGAGCTAGATCATTTCTATTAGCTGACCAGACTATGGTTCTGTCAGGTATTTTGTTGAACCATATGGCAAGTAAGTAGCCAGCATCACCAACTTGCTGGAAACCAAACGAAAAATCCCCAGATGGTGAAGTCCAAGGAAGGTTATCACTTCCAGCAGTGAGAGATGACCTCAAAGATATGTTTCTGTAAGTCTGACCATAGGTGGAGAATGGCAGCAGCGGAAGAAGAAGGAAGCAAAAACAACATGGCAGTTGAAAATCCATGATGTGAAGAGATACTTTTCTTTAAGACAATGCAGGACTCAGGGCTCAGGTCCCCTTCTTTATTTATGAGAGTATTGCGGTTGGAAGAACAAAACAGCAGCCTCCTTTTTTACTTCCTCAGAAAGTGCTTATTGCATCATTAATGGGTCAAACATTAGGTGATTGCAATTTTCAATTGTCAAATTTTCCAATATTAATGTCTGATCGATCCATAGAAAAAAGACATGTTATTAGCTGTACGCCATAATTAGAGCAATAGATAAATAAATGGTATGTGACCACTTCAATGTAGTTGATCTGAAGCTTTCTTCTTCTGACCATTTCAATGAAATTAATCTGAAGCTTACTTCCTTCGACCATTATAAAAGTTTTCTTTATTGAAAATCTCTAAAATCCTAACAAATTATATATTTCACTTTATTAGCGCTAAAAATATCCAATTATATTCATCTTAAATCTATTATTTTACTTATTACTCGTGAACACGGAAAAGAAAAAGAAATAATTGAAAGCATGCGTTTCAAGCCTTGATGTGCGAAGTCTAACACATGATGCCTGAAATGATAGCAACTACAGATTATAAAATACAAGGTAGATAGGTAACATTCATTGGCCTTTTCATGCCTTCCATTGCCTCTTCATCTTCTTCTACTAAAACGTTCAACTTTCCTTCTTTAAAATAATCACATGCCCAGTCTGCAAGAACCATCTGATGTTCTTGCATTGCATTAATCTCAAAGTTCTTTCTGCAACAAACTAGCTCTAGGAAGAGAATGCCAAAGCTGTAGGCAAGGGAGGAGTCAGGAATTTTTCCAACCCGAAGGTATTAAATAAATATATAATTTTTTTAAGATAAATTATTAACTCATGTACATTAATTTTTAAAATTAATAGTAAAATTTTAATTCAAATACACTATCTAAAATAAATTTGAAAGTACATAAAATTGAAGTGAAAATAAAAATAAATTCATTATTGAAGTTACATTCTTCGATATTTTATGAAATATAATTCATTTATAATCGAATCTGAATTGATATTGTAACAACCCCTCAACCGGGATAAAATAACAATTTCATATTAATTGAAAAAGAAAGTAATTAAATTTTTTCCTTCTCTGAATTCCTCCTTCCTTCACTTAATTCTTTCTTAAATTAGTATTTTATAAGTTGAACTTTGTAAGTTTACATGGTTATTCTCTCACTTTTCTAATTTTTTTTCCTTTGATTTTTTTTTAATATTTTTTCTTTACTTTTCTCTCTTTCTATCTCGCCTTTTCTTTTCTTTCTTTTTCTATTCTGCTTTTGCCCAGTCAGCAACATATAAAATAAAGGAAGAACTGATGTATTTTATTTTTGAAAGGCAAATAATTATTTTACTCTTAATGAGTCGTTTTGCTTTTATTTGATGTTTTTTTAGCGCTACCAAACTTTGTTCATTCTAAAATTTTAACCAAATTTTATTTAATATATTTTAAGATTTCTCATAAAATTTTCAGTTCAATTTGATGATCGGATTGAAAATTATTTTTAATAACATAAAACTGGTCAAATTATGATTTTTTATTAAATTTCTGAATTTCTCCAAAACTTCTGAAATTTTAACCCAAGTTAAAACATCATATTAAAAGATTTTATGCAAATTTTTAGAATTTTTTGATATCTTAATAAAAAATTGTAAAATGTTTTACATAAAATTTGTAAAAAAATATAAAAAAAATCTTCATCCAGGCTATAGCCCATCCAAGCTTATACATGCCTCTGCCCTTTGCTGCAGGTAACCCCTTGATTGTAACAACTAAGTTCTTGAACTATTCAAGAGCTACTTACCCTTTGGATAGTAATGCGAGATGCATTCTTCATGGAAGGAGCCCTCCGTTAGAAGACAATTAGTATGGTAGCTTATATGGATAAATACTAAATTGCAAGGCTATTTAACAAGAAGAAATTTTTAGAAGAAAGTATGTTTTATTAAGTGTTTTTCTTTTTTGCTTTTACCTTATACTTATCATTACAAGCCTATTTATAAATATAAAATTCTAGACAAATAAGAAATTAAACTAAACAAAAATTAATTTAATATAATAAGGAAAAACAATTTTTCGAATTAATTAGTTGAACAGTTCTTAACCATTAGATCGATTCCTCTCTTTCAACTAGTCAATTAGAATATTTTAAAAAAAACTAAAATTTTAGTTTATTTTCAACATCCTCTATTAAACTTGATTTTTGATAACTCCTAACATATCTCTGAAATTGATAAAGACATCATGTTTGAGTGACTTTGTTAGAATATTTGTAACTTGGTCTTAGATCTTGATATATTTGATTTATTTTTTTTTTAATTATCTTTCAACTTTTAATTTCATACAATTCCGTCCCTGTCAAACTCAATAATCAACCCCATAATTTAGCACCATTTCTAATTAGGTCATTGATTGTTGATTTATGCAAATTGATCCTCAATTGACTATCACTTAAACTTTTAATTTTCTTTAATTTGACCCTTGGTTTTGTTGATTTAAGTCTTTGAAGTCCCACACCTTTTACAATTTGGCCTTTGGTTTTGAGTTTTTTTAATCAAGTCCCTAATTGCCTATCAAATTTTAATATCTATGCAATTACGCTCTTGATTTGGCCAAATTATCTTTTTAAAATTGCAATTCAACCCTAAAACTTCAATTCTTTTCAATTAAAGCCCAAATTGAATTCAAAAACCAACATTCCTCACAATTAAACCTTCAATAAATTTAATTAAACCCTAAAAAAATATCAATTGAGTTATTAAACATTCAATTTTAAATGTTTCTTCTCAAATTGAATTTTTCTTGTTAGTAAGGCATTTGTCAATCAAAATCAAACTATTAATTTTTCAACTTTAGGTATTTTGATCTTCCTCAACTAGGTTTTGAAAATTTTCTAGATTTTTTTCATGCTCTTCTTATTGATATATATTTTATTTTTCCAATGCTTTTTTTTTTTAATTTTTTAGCATGGGGTCCCAAAAATGAATAACAATAATGTTGATTTAACAAGTTAATTCAATATATTTCCGTCTTAACATTTTTTTTTAAATATCATCTTGGGATATGTTTAGTCAAACTATATTTTTAACAATCGTTAATCTCAAATTAACCAAGTTATATCAGGTCAACTCATATATAATTTAAATTATTTATACCAAAAAACATGTTAGATACATCTGGATGTTATATATATATATATATACAAAATAAATCTAATTTGTAGCATAGTGTGAGCCAATAATTTAGTTAGCATCTAGTTAAGTAATTTGTAAAGTGAATTAAAAGTAATCATTGTTTGAATGATTCCTCTTATATATTGATTTTGAATTATAGCATTTATATCTGAATTTATAAATTCAGAAAAAGGAATTGCTTTTTTAAAGATTCAATTCTAAATAGTAGATTAAGGAACAAACTCATTTATCATTAAAACTAAACCTTAAAAAAAATATTATTATTTAAAATTAAACTATGTGGAATAATAAATTATAAAATCTTTTTGCTTAATGCTAATAAATATATGATTTTACTTGTTACTCTTTAATATGAAAAAAAAAGAAAAGAAATAAGTGCATGAAACTTTAATGTGCATGGTACAATTAACACACGAATCAATCCAATTTGAAAGTCACATTGCCATCGACTACGTGTTATACATAAACACGACTACGTGTCATATATAAACATGACAAAAAAATGCAACGACTAGTCTTTTATATTGGTCTAAAATTGTCTTTTCCGCAGAAAGGAACCTTTTCTTCCTATCATTATTATAATGGGCAGGTCAACTTTTGTCTGCAATTACTAAATTGCTCGAGATGTTTAACAAACCATTCACATAAAAAATATTAAGCCCGAAATCTAAATTAACATATCTAATATGGGTCATGTGTGAGTTCATGTGAATGGCTTGTTTAACATCTTGAGGAATTTAGTAATTGCAGATAAAAGATATTATTTTAATTTATTTTAATAAAATTAAAAACGATATTTAAAAAAAAAAATTAAGGCTGGGAATTGATCAGTACTGAGTTAATCTAACAACTATAAACAAAATATTTTATGAAAATCAAGCCAAGCTCAATTAAAATGATCTTAATCAGGACTACATTATGATAACTAACTTGGGAAACAAACATGCTATTTACACGGGCCAAGTCTATAACAGCTAGACCATTTAAGATTGAAGTACTGGTTAGTAATTATTTATTAAGCACATATTTTGAATAATAATTCTTTGATTCTACTCGTTACTCTTGAGCATGGAAAAGGAAAATAAAATAAAATAAAAGGATTCAAGTATTTGAAGCCTTGTTGAAGCCTTGTTGTGCATGTCGTAACACATGATGTTTTTCTTTCCAAACTGATAAAGACTCAGTCCTTGTAAAGACTCAGTCCTTGTAATCAATCTGTTACTCAATTGGACAAGTTGAAGAAATCATCATATGACTTGAAATTTAGAGTATCAGCCAGAAGATGATCTAGACATGTCCGAAATGATAGGAACTACAGATTATTCAATACATGGTAGATAGGTTACATTCATTGGCCTTAGTTTCTGGATATATATATATATATATATCTGTGTTCGTGTGTGTACATCAAAAAAGGATTTAGATTGTGCTGATAAATGATGAAGGATCGGGAGGAATAGAGACTTGAACAGCTCCTTCTAGCATCTGCACAACTTTCTTCATTCCAGGTCTTAAAGATGGATCCTCATGAATGCACCAAATTGCAACAATCACAAACCTCTCTACCCTTTTCATGTCTTCTGTTGCCTCATCATCTTCTTCTACTAAAAGGTCCAACTTTCCTTCTTTAAGGCAATCACATGCCCAGTCTGCAAGAACTATCTGATGTTCTTGCATTGCATTAATCTCAAAGTTCTTTCTGCAGCAAACTAGCTCCAGCAAGAGAATGCCAAAGCTGTAGGTATCTACTTTGGTTGTGACAGGCAGGTTCTTGAACCATTCAGGAGCTACATACCCTTTGGTCCCCCTGATTGCTGTAGTTGTTTTGGTTTGGTCCGTCTTCAGCAGCTTGGCTAGTCCGAAATCAGAAATCCTGGCGTTAAGAGATTCGTCGAGGAGGATATTGTGAGGCTTGATATCACAATGGATTATCTGGGAGCTGCATTCTTCATGGAGGTAGAGGAGCCCTCTGGCTATATCGAAAGCAATTTGCATTCTTCGATTCCAGTTAGGCCTTGAATCTCCAAAGAGAAAATTGGCCAAAGAGCCATTGCTCATGTATTCGTAGACCAGAAGGCGATGTTGCCCTTCGTTACAGAATCCAACAAGTTGAACCAAATTCTTGTGATTTGTTCTTCCAATAACTTTCACTTCTGTATTGAATTCTTTGTCGCCCTCTCCGGCCATCTTATCTAACTTCTTCACTGCAATGAGTGGTTTGTCTTCGTTCGCTAGTGCCCCTTTGTAAACAGTTCCAAAGGCACCGCTACCAAGTTCTTCCTTGAATCCTCCTGTAGATCTTTCGAGCTCACTGTAAGTGAAATTCTGCATATTCATGGCTGGCATGACATGGTGTTGCGGTATCAATTTTTGTTTTTGTCGGTTCCATCGAGAAAAGAACACATAGATCCCTAGCAGTGAGAGAACAATTAGAAAGATGGAGCAACCTAAAAGCACCGAGCCTGTTATGATCAAATTTGGTCGATCACACTTCTTTGCACTTGAACCTGCAGTCGAGTTGCCTTTCCTTACTTTTATCAGGGCTTTTCCACTAACACTTGGATCAATTACCCCATTCGAAAGAGGGACTCTCTTCATCCAACATTGTCCAGCAGTGTTAAAAATGGCAACAGCGCAATAACAGTCACTTAAGCAAGCCTGTCTGCACCAATCCTCGTCCACTGAACCAAACATTTCATAATCATTAAATGGCCAGTTTGTGTTAGGCATTTCCTTGATCTCAAAGCTATCTATTTCTTGCGATGGATGGTCACAATCCTGTGAAATAAAGTTTTTCTTGCATCCCTTCCTCTCATCATTTGGATCGAAGAAAGTGTAGCCAGGAGGACACTTGCAACTTGGTCTTTGGTCATCTCCTAATCTGCAATAGCTGTTGAAACCGCAAGCTCCACTGCCTTGTTGTCCCGTAATTTCCAAGCAGATATTTGATGGTATGGAGTTTGACACAGTCGTCCAGGCCATAGCCCTGTTTCCGCTACTGGAAGCAGTCTTTGGATAAACATATTGCCTAAGAACTCCATCATAGTCTAGGGTTGCCCTCAAGTAGAAATCTTGGATTGATACCGAATTAGAGAATACAGGATTAAGTAGAGTACCATTTCTAGCTACAAGGTACATATAGCCAGACTGGTTAAAGATCACCTGATAACCGCTACCTATAGAACTTCCGGTTGACCAATAAGCAAAATTTGAGGTAGTTAATGGATAGTGTGTGGTGTACAGGATGAGATTCCCGTCAGCTTGTAGAATGAACTTGTATCTTCCTTCTGAATAATTCTTATTTTCCAGGTAGGAAGCAATAAGTTGAGCACCTGAATTCAGATTTTGTGTGGGCAACAGTGTATCTGTTGGTTCATCAAAACTCTGCCACAAATTGACACCAGCTTGGCTTGCTAGCACGAAGTTTCCCGAGTCAAGCATGGCTGCATAGGCGGCTCCACTTCCACCCAATTGTGGACGGATCCATATTTGTCTGCCTGATTGATCATTTAGAACCAACTCACCATCTTCTGTAAGTTGTACTCTTGATCCCCCCTGAGCTAGATCATTTCTATTAGCTGACCAGACTATGGTTCTGTCGGGTATTTTGTTGAACCATATGGCAAGTAGGTAGCCAGCATCACCGACTTGTTGGAATCCAAAGCAAATTCCCCAGATGGTGAAGTCCAAGAAAGGTTATCATTTGCAGCAGTGAGAGATAAGCCCAAAGATATGTTGCTGTGAACCTGACCATTGCCAGAAAATGGCAGCAGCAGAAGAAGAAGGAAGAAAAAACAATATGGCAGTTGAAAATCCATGATGTGAAGATACTTTTCTTTAAGACAATGCAGGACTTAGGGCTCAGGCCCTCTTCTTTATTTATGAGAGTATTGCGGTTGGAAGAAATAATGAGGCTCCTACCTTCCGCCTATCAAATGAAGATGGCATAGACTTTCTTTCTGTCTTTAATCTTTATGATTTTTTTCTTTCTGGTAAATAATTTTTAACTAATATCGAATTTTTCCAGTTATTAAACGGTCAATGCATTTATCTGCCAACCCAAACCGGTTAGATTTCAAATTAAACTAGTTAAAATTGAATTAATAAAAAAAAAAACCTGACCCGATCAACCATGTAAGAACATCATTTAATTTTTTTTTAAAATAACAAAATAATATCTAAATTGACTCAAGTTATATGCTAAATCCCGGGTAAACTATAAAAAAAACTGAAATAAACTATCATTTGACTGGAGGACAAAACATTGCAGCTTCCTGTTTACATCCTCAGAAAAAGCTTATCGCAGCATTAATGAGTCAAACGCTAGGTGATTGTAATTTTCAATGGTCAACTCTTCCAATATTAACGTGAAGAAAAGGACTGTGTGATAGACATGCAAGAAAGAGCAATAGATAACGTCATTGAAATTAATCAGAAGCTTCCTTCTTTTGACCACTTCAATTATAAAAGTTTTCTTTTTTGAAAATCTCTTAAATCCTAACAATTTATATATATATATTCTAGATTTTGTTTTGAGAAAATTCCACTAAATCTTGGAGAGGAAAAAAAGCCTTTCAAAAGTGGCTTGATATATATATATATACACATCGTCTTCTTTGAGAAAATTCCACTAAATCTTCGAGAAAGAAATAACTCGTAAAAAGGACTTATTGTTCAATTTAAAAACAACAATTAACTAATTATTAGTTAAGATTTTAAATTTTTTATTTATATCATTCTTTGAAAATATTAGATGATATCACAGGATATCATGTTTTCACTTCTTGGATTTAGGATTGTGCTTCAGGTTTTTTTTACTGAAAATATCTAAAGGAAATAATTAAAATAAACCTTTTAAGATTAAATTATATTTAACATCCTGAATTTTATACATGCATTAATATATAACATCCTAAAAGAATATTAAGAAAAAAAAATCTAATAATTATATACAGGCTTGCCTTTATATTCATTTTAAATCTTTTATTTTACTTATTTGTCGTGAACATGGAAAAGAAAAAATAAATAATTGAAAGCATGCGTTTTAAGCCTTATCGTGCAAAGTCTAACACATGATGCCTGAAATGATAGGAACTACAGATTATTCAATTCAAGGTAGATAGGTAACATTCATTGGCCGTAGCAACAAGATATATTACAAGGATTTAGATTGTGCTGATAAATGATGAAGGATCAGGAGGAACGGAGACTTGAACACCTCCTTCTAACATCTGCACAACTTTCTTCATTCCAGGTCTTAAAGATGGATCCCCCTGAATGCACCAAATTGCAACCATCACAAACCTCTCTACCCTTTTCATGTCTTCCATTGCCTCTTCATCTTCTTCTACTAAAAGGTTCAACTTTCCTTCTTTAAGGCAATCACATGCCCAGTCTGCAAGAACTATCTGACATTCTTTCTTATCAATATCAAACTTCTTTCTGCAACAAACTAGCTCCAGCAAAAGAATGCCAAAGCTGTAGGTATCCACTTTGGTTGTAACAGGCAGGTTCTTGAACCATTCAGGAGCTACATACCCTTTTGTCCCCCTGATTGCTGTCGTTGTTTTGGTTTGGTCCGTCTTCAACAGCTTGGCTAGTCCGAAATCTGAAATCCTGGCGTTAAGAGATTCGTCGAGGAGGATATTTTGAGGCTTGATATCACAATGGATTATCTGGGAGCTGCATTCTTCATGGAGGTAAAGGAGCCCTCTGGCTACACCGAAAGCAATTTGCATTCTTCGGTGCCAACTAGGCCTTGAATATCCAAATATGTAGTTTGACAAGGAGCCACTGCTCATGTACTCATAGACCAGAAGGCGATTTTGCCCTTCGTTACAGAATCCAACAAGTTGAACCAGATTCTTGTGATTTGTTCTTCCAATAACTTTCACTTCTGTATTGAATTCTGTGTCGCCCTCCCCGGCCATCTTTTCTAATTTCTTTACTGCGATGAGCGGTTTGTCTTCGTTGGCTAGTGCCCCTCTGTAGACAATTCCAAAAGCACCCCTGCCAAGTTCTTCCTTGAATCCTCCTGTAGCTGTTTCCAGCTCATTGTAAGTAAAATTCTGCAGATTCATTTCTGGCATGACATGGAGTTGCGGTACCACCTTTAGTTTTTGTTGGTTCCATCGAGTAAAGAACACGTAGATTCCTAGCAGAGAGAGAACAATTAGAAAGATGGAGCTACCTAAAAGCACCGATCCTGTTGTGATCAAAGTTGATCGATCACTCTTCTTTGCACTTGAACCTGCAGTCCAGTTGCCTTTCCTTACTTTCAGCAGGGCTTTATCACCAATACTTGGATCTGTTACCCCATTCGAGAGAGGGCCTGTCTTCTTCCAACAGTGTCCACTGTTGTAAGTGGCAACAGCACAATAGCAGTCACTCAAGCAAGCTTGTCTGCACCAATCCTCGTCCACTGAAAGAAAATCTTCATAATCAGTATATGGGAAGTTTGTGTTAAGCATATCCCTGATCATAAAGTTATCTATTTCTTGCGATGGATGGTCACAATCCTGTGAAATAAAGTTTTTCTTGCATCCCTTCCTCTCATCATTTGGATCAAAGAAAGTGTAACCAGAAGGACACTTGCATCTTGGTCTTTGGTCATCTCCTAACATGCAATAGCTGTTGAAACCGCAAGCTCCACTGCCTACTGGTCCCCTAATTACGACGCAGATATTTGAGGGTATGAAGTTTGGCAAGGTCGTCCAGGCCATAGGCCACCTTCTGCTACTGGAAGCAGTCTTTGGATAAGCATATTGCCGAAAAACTCCATCATAGTCCAGGGTTGCCCTCAAGTAGAAGTCTTGCATTGATACTGAATTAGAGAATACCGAATTAAGCATAGTGCCATTTTGGGCTACGAGGTACATATAGCCAGACTGGTTAAAGACCACCCTATAACCGCTTCCAATAGAATCCTGGGCAGACCAATAAGGAAAATTTACTGTAGTTTTTGGATAACGTGTTGTGCACAATAAGAGATTCCCGTCAGTTTGTAGAATGAACTTGAATCTTCCATGTGAATAATTCTTTTCCAGGTAGGGAGCAATTAGTTCAGCACCTAAATTCAGATTTTGTGTGGGCAACAGTGTGTCTGTTGGTTCATCAAAACTCTGCCACAAATTGGCACCAGCTTGGCTTGCTACCACGAAGTTTCCCGTGTCAAGCATGGCTGCATAGGCGTCTCCACTTCCACCAAAAACTGGACTCCATATTTGTCTGCCTGATTGATCATTTAGAACCAACTCACCATCTTCCGTAAGTTGTACTCTTGATCCCCCCTGAGCTAGATCATTTCTATTAGCTGACCAGACTATGGTTCTTTCGGGTATTTTGTTGAACCATATGGCAAGAAGGTAGCCAGCATCACCAACTTGTTGGAATCCAAAAGCAAATTCCCCGGATGGTGAAGTCCAAGGAAGGTTATCAGTTGCAGCTGTGAGAGATGAGCCCAAAGATATGTTGCTGTGAGCCTGACCATTGCTAGAAAATGGCAGCAGCAGAAGAAGAAGGAAGAAGAAACAATATGGTAGTTGAAAATCCATGATGTGAAGATGCTGTTTTCTAAGACATTGCATGATTTAGGGCACAAGCCCTCTTCTCTATTTATGCTGGGTATTGCCGTTGGAATAAAATATGAGTCTCCAACTATCCGCGTACGTATCAAATGAATAAATTAACGAAGTAAAAGTAAAGCATTAGAAAATTGTGAGTCTGATCAATAGTCAAGTTTTCCAATATTAACGTGAAGAAAGGGGTGTTCAAAGAAGAGAAATTATTAGCAATAAGTCTTAAAGCAGCGATTACTACTGCCATTAGAATAAACGGTGTGGCTTGTTTCAATGGTCACCATTACCAAGTTTTCTTCTGACCACTTCAACTATAAAGGCTTCACTGTTTCTCTTGATTTAGGATTGCGTGTGCTCCAAATTTTCTTCATTGAAAATCTCTGTTCTTTCGGAGAAAATCCAACTAGAACTTGGAGAAAGAAATGCAAAAATGAAGTGTTTTCATACTCAATATCGTTAAATAACTGGTTCCTAAAAAGTTACATATTCTGGTCCTTTTCACGAAATTCTAATAAATCTTAGAGAAAAAAAAAAAGGACTCGAGAAAAATAACTTATTTCATAGTAGCAGTTGTTAAATAATACATTCAATTTAAAAACTAAAGCAAATTAGTAAAATTTTAAAATAATAATTTAGTTAATAAAATTTCAATATCACGTAAAATAATTAATTTAATCAAAAAATTTAATTTACAATTTATATTACTGTATAATAAATATTATTAATGAAATTAATTAGAAGATTTCTTTTCTCTTGACCACTCCAATATTTACATAGTTTTAACTGTTTGGATATAAGATTATGCTACAACTTTTTTTTAATTAAAAATATCTAAAATCCTAAGAAGTTATATAAAAAATTTACCGTTATAACTAGTATTCAATCTGTAGTTCGATTCCTGTGTTTTTTATTTTTAAAGAAACAAGGAATAATGGATTCTTCAAGTTCATCACAATCATCAATTAACACTGATCCTAACAGTCTATATGGTCTTCAATGTTCAGATTTTCGATCAAGAGTTTTTTGTTTTCTGATTGGGCTAGCTAGCCATGAAGATTCTTCTTTTCTACAACTGTTGCTTGTGCTTTTCTTGTCTCATTTTTTATATTTTAAAAATCATTTAAGGTCAGAAACTTAAATCATTAGGTTGTATTAAGAATGATTACAACTCCTGGCCGCTAAATGATTAGATGAGATTTACTCTCATAATATATTATTAATTTTTCTTGCATGATAACTGATTTACGATGGTTAAATATTTTTGGAAATTTTTTGACCGTAAATGCAACTCGTGTTAGGAACGGTATGAAAAGACTGTGACCTTGATACAACCTCTGTGATTCAAAATTGAGAAATCATACCTACATTGCCACCCACGGAGGCAAAGTAGACCTGCAATGGGACCTGCTTGATAGAACTTGGAATTTGTCAAGCTTACTTTTCATGCAATAGAAGCAGGTCAACATTAAATGCACAGTAGTGATTAGAATAGTAAGAGAAGGCGGAATGCACACGAGATGGCTAAAGCACTATTTTAAAATTTGATTTGACTTAGAACAGGTCAGGTTTCAACAAATATAAAAAGAAAATTGACCCGGCATGATCGCATCAAACTAGGCATTTCTGATCTTACCGGGTTACAAGGAGCTAGCCTTGTATAAATCTATGGCTATATATAGAACTTTCTATTAAAATCTGAATATCTATGTAAAGTATAGCGTGTTGATAAGCATAAATATTGAATCATTTTACTTCTAAGTGCACGGAGTCCAAGCTACTGGAAAAAATAATGAAAAGATTTTGGAAACTTGTCCAAGTAGGACGTAAGACTGGTTTTTTGTTCATCTTTCACTTCGAACCATACAGTGGTATTTAATTCAACGGAGAGCACCTTATATTCTGGCAAGTTCAAGTTCAAATTAATGGAGGATCACCAAACCAGCCTAGCATGAGTTCATACGTCAAGAAAGTGACCTCCCCTTACAACTGCAAGAAAAAATAAATTCCTTGTAAAAATAAATTCTGCAGAATCTAAAGACATCATTTATTTGATGCTAAAAAGTAATATAAAATTATTTTTGAAGTCTAATTTAATATTTTAAATTTTTAATAAATTAGGCATGCTACTTTCCTGTCTTTCTATGCTGAACAATGCTGAAAACAGCTGCAACAACATCCAGCAACCTTAAAAGTCAGTGTTTGCTTCGCATGGTCTGCAGTAACTAATTGTTGGACATACTCATTATCAAGTCGTTGAAGTGAATTAACCTCCTACAATGAACTTAATAGCAATAATTAGAGCCCAGTAATTGCTTCTTCACAACAATATGTATCCAACCTGCTGCGACAGATCTTATAACCAGCCTCAAGCACACCATAACGTTGCCTTTGTTCTTTTTTTGCGAGTCTGGTGACTAATTAAGGAAGGTACTTATGGCATGTATGAAGAATATGATCTTATAGAATGCAAGACAATGACACACCAGACTTATAATCTTGCAAGGAGCAGTGTAAAGCAAAACTAGAACAGATATAACTGTGATGTTTTGAATAAATGAGTAGGAAAATACAATAAAGCTCTTGGTGGCTTAAAGTGTGGGTATAAATGAATGAGGGGTAGTGTAGTAACTCAATAAAACATGATAAATGTAAATAAAGAGTAAAAAAAAAAACAACAAAAGAGAGATCTGGAAATTTGAGAGAGAATCGGCAGGAGAGAGAAGGGAGAAAGAAGAAGAAGAGAAAAGAGGGGAATTAGAAGAAAAATAGAAAGGAGTTGAAGGAATTAAGTTTAAAGGTAAGATTATGTATAAATATGTGTTAATTAAGCTTTAATTTCAGTTTTGATAAATGTTAGGGTTTTGAAAATTTGTGTTTTGGAT
This sequence comes from Populus euphratica, assembly GCF_000495115.2. NCBI lineage: Eukaryota > Viridiplantae > Streptophyta > Magnoliopsida > Malpighiales > Salicaceae > Populus > Populus euphratica. The sequence goes on along the minus strand of NW_011499866.1, from coordinate 791,702 downwards.
TAATTGATAAATTAATTGAATGTTATGGGTTGATTGTTATGGGTAATGGATTATTTGGTGGATTTTGAGAGATTAAATTGAAAGATGATAATTTTGAGTTATGATTTTTGTTTGAATGGTGAAATTATGTTAGAAATAAGGAAAGAACAGTGGGTTTCTGTTGAAATTCTGGGTTGGAGGTTGAAGATGACAAAAATTCATTTTGGTCCTTCAATTTGTGGAAATTACAGTTTAGTCCCCAAACTTTGAAAAATTTACAGATTGGTCCCTGGGGCATATTCCTAGATTCTGAACAGAATAAAAGATAAATTATGGGCAGAATTCCTATATAGATATAAAATTTTAACACTTTCAATTTGGTCCTTCAATTTGACAAAAATTACCATTTAACCCTAAAAATTTGATAAAATTCCAGAATGGTCCCTAGAGTATAATGAGATGATCTGGACAGAAATGAGGATTGATTATGGTCAGAATTTCAGTATATTCATGGATTTATGATAAGTTTAGTTTGGTCCTCCAAATGGATAAAGTTACAATTTGACCCTTAAAAATATGATAAATTACAGATTAGTCCCTAGCTGTAATATTAGATTTTGCAGATGGGTTTGATGAATAATTGAGGGTTAGTTAGTGAAGTATTACCAATTTTATTATTTGTTTTATTATGGATTAAATTTTGAGAAAACCGTTAATTTTTGGGTTTTTGGAATATAACTAGTTAGTTCAAAAATATATAGGGTTATGGAATACATCCTTAAATAAGTGTATTAAATAGGTTATATATTATTTTGAGTCATTCTTGAATATGTCTTTTTTGTATTCAGATAATCCTGATATTCTACCGGCAAGACGTCAGTAGGATTTTCTTCGGTGTCTGCTTTTGATTTCTGTTTGCTTTCGAGTCAGGTGAGTGGATAATTTTTCATATGCATGAGAATATTATAAATATTTGATTTGTTAATATGAATTGGATCATGCTTCTTGATAATATATATGGTGATTATTATCCTTGTTATGATAAGCATGATCATTTGTTGAATCTGAATTCTTGATATGAGCCAGTATGCATTTTGAATTGACTTCTGAATTGATAGCTCGTATTTTGGATTGACTTATGAATTGATAGCTCCTCATTTGATTGATGTCATGAGTTGAGCCTTGAGATATTAATATGTCTGTTTGATTATAATTATGGCCCTATGGTATGTCAGTCAGAATACTCATGATAACAGGGTAGTGTTAGTCTTTGTGCACATCGTATCTGAACCCTAGTTGGTCGGGGGAGTCACCAACCTGTGTGGACTGATCATCCCACAGTACGGAGCCTCATGCTCATTGCATTTTGATTTTCTGACGATTTTACCATATGACATTCTTATTATGGCCTATTTGAGAAACCTTTTTATAAGAACCTAAATTCATACTTGTATATATATTTCTCATTATTGTATTATCTCGTGTGTGTATATTGAACGTTATCTACTCACTGAGTTGTTGAACTCACACTCTCATTATTTATCATTTTCAGGCTTATAGCTTGATAGCAGGTCACTTTTGTTGGACCTTCAGAACCTGCTCTTTTGATTGTAATTCGTACATTTTCCTTTATGTCTAATTAGTGCTCCAAAACTATAAAATTATATTAACTCTTGTATTAAGACAATTCAATTATATTATGAAGTTGATTTTGTTATTAATGCTGCGTTGAACTCTGATTGAGTTAGGATAAGTTTGTGTATAAGTTTGGGTTCGCATAGGTATGGAACCTTGGAGGGGAACCTTGCCTATGTGCCGGTCATGGATCCGGGATTCGGGTCGTGACAATAACTATCAAACCACAGTACTTGGAAACTAGGGCACGCATCGAATACAGCGTTACTTGTGTACAACGCTGCCTTTTGTAGTAGCAGGCAAACAGAAATGACAAGAACTTATAATCTTTAAGTGAAGAACTTATGGTGGAAAAGACACTGGTGAAGAAGCCAGTAATCAAGAAAAGGTTACTACTGAAAGATAATAGGGCTGGCAACGCTACAAAGGTGCTTTAACTTGCTGCGTAAAGAAGGCATGGACATGGTGGAACAGGGACTTCAACTACTCCTTCAAGCATTTGTGTAACTTTCCTCATGGTGGGTCGGAGAGATGGATCTTCCTGAATACACCAGAAAGCAATCATCAGAAACCTCTCTAGCATTTCTATGTCATCTAAGACTCCGGTATCAGATCCAACGAGGGCATCCAATGTCCCTTCACGATAACAGTCATATGCCCAGTCTGTTAAAATTGCCTGTTCTTCTATGGTTGCTTTGCTCTCCACATTTCTTCTGCAACAAATGATCTCTAGCAGTAGTACACCATAGCTATACACATCCACCTTCACAGTGACGGGCATGTTCCTGAACCATTCAGGTGCAACATACCCTTTTGTCCCTATGATGGCAGTATGGGTTTGGCTCTGATCCAGCAACAAGAGCTTTGCCAAACCAAAGTCAGATATCCTTGCATTGTAATATTCATCCACAAGTATATTCTGGGGTTTGATATCACAATGGATAATCTGATTGCTACACTCTTCATGCAAGTACAAAAGTCCTCTTGCAGCTCCAAAGGCAATTTGGATTCTTTTCTTCCAACCAGGTTTTGCATCTTGAAAAATAAAACTCGATAGACTTCTATTGCTCATGAACTCATACACCAACAACCGCTGATCACCTTCTTCGCAGAATCCCAGCAACCGAACCAGGTTCTTGTGATGGGTCTGGCCGATCACATTTACTTCGGTCTTGAATTCCCTCACACTATCTTCTGCCACATTATTTAGCTTCTTCACAGCCACAACAATGCTAGACCCTATATGCACTACCCCTTTGTAAACAACTCCAAATGCTCCTCTTCCCAACTCTTCCTTGAACCCCTCTGTTGCTTCTGCAAGCTCTTTTGTAAGTAAAACACCGCAAATTTGTTTCGACAGCACCGTCTTTCTGAGGAATTCTCTTTGTTCTCCTGCGGTAGATGAAAAAAACCCATACAAATTGCACAAACCAACAAAAAATTCACAAACACAGAGCAACCCAAAAACACAGATCCCAACAGGACCAAACCGTCTGTGTCTTTTTTGTTGTTAGGGGAATAAGGGCTACGTGGATTGACATTACTTCTCTTGACTTTGAGAAGAGCCTTCCCATCAAGATTAGTTTGTACTCTTCCATTCGAGAGTGGTAGCTTCTTCTTCCAACACATATCACCAGATCTGAAAATAGCGACAGCACACATACAATCATTCAAGCAAGACTGTCTGCACTTTTCTTCAGTGAAAGGCTGCAAGAGAGCGTAGTCAGATGTTGGCCAATCTGTATTTGTAAGTTCTTCAAAATCGTACAAATCTTCCACGGGAGCCACTTCATCTTCTTCACAACTTTGTGTGTAGTTTGGTCTGCAACTTCCATACTGATCATTTTGATCGAGTAACGAGTATCCTCCAGGGCATTCGCAGATTGGTCTTCGATCTGAATTCAGCCTGCAGACGCTGTTGAACCCACAGGTTCCACTGCCAGCACTAACAAAACTTGCTTGGCAAATATTATCTGGTTGAGACCAAATTGGTGCCCACCTTTCATTGCCAGTAGATGCTTTCGGGTGATAATACTGGGTGAAAACTCCGTCAAAGTTGAGAGTTGCTCTGTGATAGAAGTCTCCAGTGGAGGCAGTTTCTCTCTGTGTTAGAGGGACTCTTTGGTCATTCTCCCTCAATAGATACAGGTATCCTGACTCATTAAAGACCACTTGATAGCCAGGACTCGATGAATCCAACTCACCATCGGTATCACTTTTATAGTAAGGTTCATTAGTATAATCACTAGGCAGGTTTATTGTTGCTAGCACAAGATTCCCGTCATCTCTAAGTTTAAGCTGGAACCTTCCCTTAGAAAAGTTGGTTTCTGATAGGCGAGAAGAAAGGGTCATCCCCCTGTCCAAGACCTGTGAAGGCAGTAAAGTGTCCGCAGGATTCTTGAAACTCTCCCACAGCTTAACAGAAACACGATCTCGAAGCACGAAGTTGCCTGTGTCAGTCATGGCACCGTAGGCGACAACACCAATGATTGTCTCGGATCTCCACAACTCTCTTCCTTGAGGGTCAATAAGTGAAATCCCGCGATTGGCTGTCAGCACTGCCTTGGACCCTGTTGGTGCAGGCTTATCTCCATTTGCATACCAGACGATGGTTTTGTCTGGTATTTTATCGTACCATATGGCAAGCAAGAAGAGATCTGTGTTGCCATAAAGTTGATAAAAGCCAAAGGCAAAGTGACCAGAAGGTGAAAGCCATGAGGTGTTTTCAGAAGTGGAAAGGGAATCACCCACAGTTATATTACCACCAGTTTGAGCAACAGCAAAAGGTAGTAGCATTATGAGCAAGGAAAAGGAAAGATGAAGGATAGGAAAGGTCATTGCAAAAGATGATGATGACTCCAAACTGTGAGGCAAACTAAATTAAGGCACGGTCAATAAATAACCTATGGGAAAGAGAAGGGTGGAGCCTGAGGCCAAACACAAGTCTTCCCGGGCCTTTTCTGGACAACGGTTTTTTCTCTGAATTTTCAAGAATTACAGGCTTGGACATTACTTATGGCGTACCATGGCAAGACTTTCAACCATACATAAATGGAAGTGGTTACCTGCCAATTTACTTAATTAGAATCCTTGCAGTCCCTACAGAGTGGGCGTGTGATTGTCATGGAGTTCTCGGTCCATTTTCTATTAAGACAAATGCTGGTATAGAAGTAATGATGATGGGTTCTACAGAGTATAGTGCATTGTATAGTTATCAGCTGTTCCTGTCCTGATATAACCCCCCCATCTAATAGATTCATGAGAATATCTATAGCTACAACATGCTTCACTTACAACCGTATACTAACCATTCAACATGAAATTCAAGGGACCAAGTTGCTGGTTGTTACTTTCTTAATTATGCAAAGGGATAGCGGAAACAACCATGATGTAATGGAATGGTGTTTGATGTTTCACTTTTTGCTGTAAAAAGCTTTGTCCGCAAGAACTACAGGTTCTTACATGTCTATCACTAAGCGTTTCCCGGAAGAAAAAATGCCCCCAAACAAGCCAAACATCTCTTGACCAAGACTTGTGTTTTTTTATTTTGATTCTCATGGTAGTACAGAGCAAATTGGACTTTAAACCTAATCCCTACCCTTACTCTGCTAAGAGAGTAACACCACGATGAACTTCCGTTGGTATATCTGAAGCAAGGAAACTAAAAGAACAAGAACATGCTAACCTCAAGTTTTTGGATTCATCACAACATGTTGATTCCTTGGAAACTAATTCAAATTTAACACACAGTTTCAATTTATAAAGCTACATTTCATGGTGGAAAAAACCGTAGAAAAATCATATCTAAGTGAAATAAAGATCATTACTGACTGCCACCGGAAGCTTACATGGTCGTTAATTTCAGGGCCCGTGGTATTAGTTGTGGTGCACGCAAGCTGACCCGGACACCCACGTTAATCTAAAAAAAAAGATCATTACTGACTGTATTTGCTAATTGTACTATATGGAAATGGATTTGGAGCAGCAGGAACTTCAACAACTCCTTCAAGCATCTGTGTGACCTTCCTCATGGTGGGTCTGACAGATGGATCCTCTTGAATACACCAAATCCCGACCTTCAACAGACGCTCTAGTGTCGATATGTCATTCTTGGCCTCCATGTCATCTCCAATTAAAACATCCAAACTTCCATTCATATAGCAGTCATAAGCCCAATCAGTCAGTACTGGATTCTCTGCTTCACCGATCTCCAAATCTACATTTCTTCTACAACAGATTATCTCTATCAGCATGACACCGAAGCTATACACATCAACCTTCACAGTGATTGGTCTGTTCCTGAACCATTCAGGTGCAACATACCCTTTTGTTCCTCTAATAGCAGTTTGAGTTTTGCTCTGATCCATCACCAAAAGCTTTGCCAGTCCAAAATCAGATATTCGAGCATTGTAATAATTGTCAAGAAGTATGTTCTGAGGCTTTATATCACAGTGAATGATTTGGGTGCCACATTCTTCGTGCAGGTACAAGAGTCCTCTTGCAATGCCAAAGGCAATTTGGATCCTTTGCTTCCAATTGGGCTTAGAGCATCCGAAAAGGAAGTTTGCTAGAGTGCCATTACTCAAGAACTCGTACACCAACAATCGATTCTGCCCCTCGTCACAAAATCCTAGCAAACGGACCAAATTCTTGTGATGCGTCTGGCCAATCACTTGTACTTCTGTTTTAAATTCTTTTTCCCCATCCTGAACCACTTTATCTAACTTCTTGACAGCAACAACAATAGTAGAGCCTGCCTGCATTGTCCCCTTGTAGACAACACCAAAACCTCCTCTTCCCACCTCTTCTTTGAAGTCATTTGTCGCTTCAGCGAGCTCTTTGTATGTAAAATACCGCAAGTTTGTCTCCAAACCACTTCCACCTTCCTGAACTTTTTCAGTTTTCTTGCGATAAATGAAGGAAGAAGTGAGACAGAAAGCACCGACCAATACAAAGTTGACAAATACAGAGGTACCAAGGACTACTGATCCAGTGATGAACTTAATGTCTGGTTTCTTTTTCTCTCCAGGAAGCTGAGGAGGAGGCCTATCCAGAGGAACATAACCTTTCGGAAATTTGAGGAAAGCCTTCCCATTCATACCAATGTCATATCTTCCATTCGAGAGTGGTAACTTCTTCTTCCAGCAGCCATCTCTAAAAATGGCAACAGAACATAGACAATCATTCAAGCAAGACTTTCGGCACTCATCTTCGTTAATAGGTTTGTACCTCTCATAATCAGATGTTGGCCAATCAACATTTATTAGCTCCAAAAAATCATACTGATCTTCGGTGGAATTGAGTCCATCATCTCTGCAGCTTAGTTCGAAATCTGGTATGCAGCTTCCGTACTTGTCATTCTGATCAAGCAAAGAAAAACCTTGTGGACAATTACATTCTGGCCTTTTATCAGCTTTTAGATTGCAGATGCTGTTATATCCACATGCTCCACTACCCAAGTCCGCTTGCATATTGACACATATATCATCTGGTTTGGACCAGACTGAGGACCAGCTTCTGTTACCGCGAGATGCTTTTGGGTAAAAATATTGAGTGAAAACACCATCAAAATTGAGTGTTGCCCTATGATAGAAGTCTGTAGTAGGAAGTGCTGTTTTTGTGAGATCCTCTCTCAACCCATTTCTTCTCAATATGTACATGTAGCCTGACTCATTGAAGATCAATCGATAACCAGAATTTGATGAATTTGAAGCATCAGAAGTTCCACTTGTATAGTAGTCGTCGTAAGCAAATTTGGTTGGCAAATTCATAGAATTCAGCACAAGATTTCCATCATCAAGCAAACGGAGCTGGAATCTCCCCAGCGAAAAGTTGGTCTCCGTCCTTCGAGAAGAAACCACCCCTCCAACCTCCATAATCTGAGTAGGCAACAATGTATCAGTGGGATTGCTGAAACTCTCCCACAACCTGAAAGAATTGCTATTTTGAAGCACGAAGTTGCCAGTGTCATTCATAACACCTGACGAAACTGTACCTAGAAGGCTACCAGATGACCATATTAGGTTGCCTTGAGGATCAGTAAGCACCAGCCCAAGATCACCCGTCAGCTCGACCTTAGACTCCCTTGGTGCAGGATTATCTCCATTTGCATACCAAACTATGGTCTTCGCAGGAATCTCGGCATACCAAATAGACAGCAAGAAATGATCCTTGTATTCCAAGGGCTGAAATCCAAAAGCAAATTCTCCAGAGGAAGAAAGCCATGAAGGAGCATCATCAGTTGCAGTGATAAATGCACCCACAGGCACACTTCCATTAGTTTGAGCAACAGCCATAAGCTGTAACAGTACCATCGTTACTAGGAACATCAAAGTAAAAATAGCAGTAGCCATTCCTAGGATCTTTGAACTCACATACTTGTAGCAAAGGATTAGCTAACAAATTTAAGCACAAAAATGGTCCATCACAAGGGCAAGCCAGAGTTTTCAAGTCAAACTAATGTATTAGGGAACCAACTTTCTTTCTTCCAGACCACAAATTTCATTGAAGGTTTGGACGCAAAGACTTTTCAAATCCCAACAGCTGCATTCCAGAAGCCTTTGCCCTTACAAGGAGGAAATGGTACGTATGGTGGACCAAGTCCATGTTATTGAAATGGTAAATTTTGATGGAAAAAAGGTAGAATATAGAACAAGAACCACATGTATATTGGTGTTTGAAACGGTGGAAGTCATTTATTCAACAGGGACTTGGGACCAGGGCAACAAAATGAATGGATCCAAAGACTTAAAAATTGCAAAAAGGGCCCTGCCCTTTATCAAGTCTCTTCACAACCAGACACATCTGTTTGCTTTCAAGCCATCCTGAATCACTCTCTTTGACTATAAACATTTAGTGATAAAAAAGATATTTAGTAATACAATAAAAATTTTATAATTATAATAATTTAATAATTTTTTTATAAATTATTTTTAGTTTATGAATTTTATCTTTATTTTTATTTATTAATTAAATATTAGATCCATTAATCAAATATCAATAAATAAATAAAAAATATTAATAAAATTAATATTATATATAAATGATTAGCTATAAGTTTATGCATTAACAAATCAGTGATATGTCTTTCATGATTATTTACAAAACTTATTCAATATTAATTTAGAACCACAAACCAATGAGGAATTGATTTAGTAAAAGCTTAAAAAAATCAATGGATATCAAGTACTCAATCTTCTTTTTGTATACCAAAGTACTAACTTGACCCGGCACGGCCAATTCCAAGCAGCGGCAAGCTGCACCACTATATTAGTATCTCTACTTCAAATCTAATACAAAACTTCAAAACAAAAATGTCTTCTTCTGAATGTTCATCGCATGGAATATATTGCTATTTTGTTTATAGATTCGATGGACAGGATAAATCCTTGGAAAAAAGCTTGTATGTTTTAAATGTGTAATTTGATAAAAAAAAAAAAAAACAATAATAATTTTAGATTCAATGTGGCTGAAATTTTTTTATTAGATTAATTTTATGGGGTCGGCTAGATGTAATCAACCAAGAACGAGAAATTTTTCAAATTAAACTTAGAAGATATTATTTTAATTTTTTTCTAGTTTATTTCATATGTCAATTATTTTTTCTACTTGGCTTTATTTATTTATTTTTTTGTTAGGTCTATTTTTACCTTTATATAAGTAGTTGATGTGTTATTTTTTTATTATATATTGAATTCAAAGACTTTTCAGAATATATTAAAGTTTTTTTTATTAATTTCTCTGCGGTTTCGTTAATCCTGGCAGAGAATTAAAATGGGACCGCAGGCTCGAGACATTAAAATAAAAAAGAGGTGGGTTCTCTTGTGTGTGCGTGTGTGCGTGTCTATATATATATCTTCGCATGCAACCAGAAAGACTGCCCTCTCTGTCAACAAAACATTCAACAGAATCTTGACAATCTTACCTCCAACTCACTTGCATGAGAGCATCCTTGCTGGCCAACGAAAAACAGCAACATAGGATATAACTAGAGGGAGGTGCACATGGTGACAGATTTTATATTTTGAAAATCTGCTACCTTGAAGAATTAACACCTTAGTGATAACTAATTGAAAAAAATGCGTCTCGCTGTCGAATTTCTTTCTTTGGTGTCTCCGTAGTGTGAGTAGGCAACAATGTATCAGTAGGTTTGCTGAAACACTTTGCCTCGAGGATCAGCAACCACCAGCCCACGATTTTCATAATAATTTCTTCAAAATACTTTGTGTTCTTCCGAAAACAGGAAGGAAATGGCCCTCGATTTACAGTCAGAAAGTGGTAAAAATCGAGCACTAATCTTGAGGAAATCCATACTAATGATTGTAAATTCTATTAATCCGTGATGATGTTCTTCTGAAAAAATGAGAAGTCATTTTAAACTTACAATTGGAGAGCAGTAAAATTTGAGAAATAATCTTGACGAAATCCATATAACTGTAATAAACACTCAGCTGTGGACAAGATGAAAAGCTCCTTGAAGAAAACTATAATGTTTTGCACTTCTATCGAGTAGAATTGGTTGAGAAATGAATATACTGGCAGCAACAGATGAATCATCAGATGAGTATGGATACAGCCACAGTCAGAAAAATCATAACTAGTTGAAATTAAGGCAGTTACTGTTGTGTTCAGGAGCAGCTAATTTCACTGAACGGGAACGGATTCGGGGGAGCAGGCACTTCAACAACTCCTTCAAGCATCTGTGTCAACTTTCTCATGGTGGGTCTAAGAGATGGTACCTCTTGAATGCACCAAATTGCAACCTTCATAGCCCTCTCTAGTGTTGATACGTCATTCATGGCCTCCATGTCATCTTCAATCAAAGCGTCAAGCGTTCCATGCCTATAGCAGTCATAAGCCCAATCGGTCAATATAGCTCCAGTTCCACTGATCTCCAGATCTACACTTCTCCGACAACAGATGATCTCTAGCAGCAAGACACCAAAGCTATAGACATCAACCTTCACAGTGACTGGTGTGTTCCTGAACCATTCAGGAGCAACATATCCTTTTGTTCCTCGAATGGCAGTTTTGGTTTGGCTCTGATTAATCGCCAAAAGTTTTGCCAATCCAAAATCTGATATCCGAGCATTGTAGTAGTCATCAATAAGAATGTTCTGCGGCTTTATGTCACAGTGAATGATTTGGGTTGCTACATTCTTCGTGTAGGTACAAGAGTCCTCTTCCAATGCCGAAGGCAATCTGAGTTCTTTGCTTCCAACTAGGCCTTAAGCTTCCAAAAAGAAAATCGGCTAGAGTGCCATTACTCAAGAACTCATACACCAACAAACGATGCTGCCCCTCGTCAAAAAATCCTAACAATCGGACCAAATTCTTGTGATGCGTCTGACCGATCACATTCACTTCGGTTTTGAATTCCTTCTCGCCATGTTCAACCACGCCATCTAACTTCTTCACAGCAATAAAATTAGTAAAACCTGTTTTTATCGCACCCTTGTAAACACCACCAAAAGCTCCTCTCCCCAGTTCATCCTTTAAGCCTTCTGTAGCTTCTGTGAGCTCTTTGTATGTAAATGAACGCAAGTTTGACTCCACATTGTTTTCTTCTCGAACACTTGCTACTTTGTTGCGGTAAATGAAGGAAGAACAGAAACATAGTGTACTGATCAATATAAAGTTGACAAATACAGAGCTAACCAAGAGCACTATTCCTGTGATGACCTTACTGTCCCTTTCTGTCTTCGTTTCAGGAATCTGAAGATATGACCTTTCTTAAATTTGATGAAAGTCTTCCCGTTAAAACCACTGTCAACTTTTCCATTCGAAAGTGGTAACTTCTTCTTCCAGCAGTTGTCGACTAAAAAGTAGGCAACAATGTATCAGTGGGATTGTTGAAACTCTCCCACAACCTGTCAGAGTTTCTGTTTTGAAGCACGAAGTTGCCAGTGTCATTCATAACACCTGACGAAACTGCACCTAGAAGGATACGAGATGTCCATATTAGATTGCCTTGAGGATCAGCAAGCAACAGCCCACGATCATCAGTCAGCTCCACCTTCGATCCCCTTGGTACAGCAGGATCATCTGTAGGATCCTCTCCAATTGCATACCAAACTACGGTCTTCTCAGGAATCTTTTCATACCAAATGGACAACAAGAAATGATCCTTGTTCTCCAGCTGGCGAAACCCGAATGCAAATTCACCAGAAGCAGAAAGCCATGAAGGAGAATCATCAGTTGCAGTGATGGATGCTCCCACAGGTACTCTTCCGTTAGTTTGAGCAACAGCCATGAATGGTAACAGTAACATTACTACTAGGAATATCAAATCAAAACTAGAAGAAGCCATTCCTGGAAATTTTTTAACTCACTGGTACCAAAAAAGTAACATATTTAAGCACACAAATGGTCCGTGACAAGGGAAAAGTCCAGAGTTTTCAGTCGACATAAAAACTCATGCTAAATGAACCTAAATTTATTGACTAGTCAATCAATATCAGCAAGAAAAAAGCTCATTGAAACCTTCCAATACGAAGACTTCTCAATTGCCAACTGCATTTTTCCAATAGTCCTTGTCCTCTGGGGGGCAGATACATTTAAAAGATGTACCGCATCATGGAAGTTACCGCGTCATGGAAGTTCTAATCTATGAAAAAAGGACCAAGAGGCACCATTGTCAACGGATTACCTGTGTAACCTTTCTTTTGCAAAGACTTGGCCAGATGCCATTTTCAAGATGCATTCCCATACCAAACAACTTTGCTACGCTTGTACTTCTTGCACTTTCCTTGCATTAGAAAAAATACCACGACCATGGCCAGCTAAATCTAAATCCAAGCTTTTAGTCATATTTGTCATACCGGCCGATCATGCCAAATTATCAATAAATTCAAATCAATCATTTTTATTAAACTAAATTGTTTTGTTTTAAAAAAAAAATCTTTAAAGTTGACTCAAACAGGTAAATATCTTTCTAGTTTAATTTAAAATCCGATCCAAGTTGAGTTCAAAATGTAAGTTTTCAAGTTAGACTATATTTAACGTCTATGCTTTAATTAGTTGACAACCTATATCAAAACAACAAAAAAAAAAATCTTTTTTCTCCAGTTTTGCCTCAGAATTGTTCTTGTTTTCTTTCCTCAATGCAATCAATAAAAACCCTATTGTTACAGTGTTGTGCACGGGGTGCACACCTAAGGCATGTTGTCCAATACCAGGCCTAATGGTGCTGGCAGTCATGCCAACGATGGGATAAATTAGCAACGCAGATTTATGCGGCTATAAGTTTGTCAAAGGAAAAATCAGCAGCACAGAATGCTGGGCTTGATGATGGAATGTCCAAGCCAGAATGGAAGACTCGTCAGTGGCATAGGCTGGCGAGAACTAGGGCTGTCGAGAAATGCGAGGTAGCGCAGGATGTTGACAAACATGGGCTTGGCGATGGAATGTCCAAGCTAGACAAAAAACTCGTCTAGGACATGGGCTGACGAGAATTGGGGCTGTCAAGGAATTCAGCAGCGCAAGATTTGGCTAGCTTGCACGCAGATGCGAATGCAGCAGTGCAGACATTGGGGCCTGCACGCAAATGCGAATTCGGCAGTAAAGGAATTGGGGCCTGCATGCAGATGCGAATTCGGCAGCGCAGGAATTGGGGCCTGCACGCAGAAGCGAATTTGGCAATGCAAGATTGGGGCTTGCACGCAGTTATGAATTCGGCAGCGCAGGATTTGGAGCCTGCACGCAGAAGCGAATTGGGCAGTGCAAGATTGGGCAGTCTGCACGTAGATGTGCATTCGGCAGCGCAGACATGGGGGTCTGCACGCAGATGTGGATTTGGCATCGCAAGATTTGGCGACTCTACCCAGGGTGCGCACTCGGCAGCGCACAAGAGCTTGCGCAAGTCAGGGGCTTGACTTGGCAAGATCTAAAACTTGGACGAAAGACTGTCCAAGGCATGTGGGTGATTTAGCAGCAGATGAAGCTAGAGCTGGCAAATGGGGCTGCCAGGCAAGCATGCAGAAAGTGAGAGCATAACTGGGTGTTTCCAAGTTGCTGAAATCATGAAGCACATGAGGGAGGAAGTTCTCCACTATATCCTGGAAATAGGGATATGGGTGAGCCACAAATGATCATGGAGATCATGGGGGCGTAAGTGCCCTATTGTGTCCTAAAATATGGGGATCATGGGGGTGCCCTGCATCTCACATACTTGGCTATAAATGGTGATGGTAATTCTTTGTTGTATAGGGAGAATACATAGAGAATAGAATGCATAGAGAGGAAATAACGTATGTAAACTTGTTGGTGTAGCATGCGAATTCTGTGCATAGCACACGTTGTGTAATCCTTTGTTGATGAGATAAATAAAGGTTGAGAGGTTATCTTGTATTCTCAGTGTGCTTGGTTAAGAGCAATTCTACTTGTGTATTCCGCTTGTCTTTAACATGGGAAAGTGGGAAAACCTCTCGGGTGAGGGAAACACTTAGTTAATAGGCAAACACGAATGGATAGACGAGGGAAGGCTGAGTCTAGCGAGGGACTAGGCTGCCGCACGGGTTTATTCACGTAGCGAAAAATTACCCCGTGACACCTACCATGATATTATCAGGATCCGCAACTTCTAATTCGTTATTTGAACTTCGAAAAAAGACCTCATGTGTAAGGCTACAAAGTTTTATGGCCAAACTCTAAACACCAAGTTGGCAAGTGGTGCAGTCAAGCGTGAAAATAAAAGGATGGTGTAGGTTTTCTACCATGAGAAAAGCAAATAGAAGCATTGACTATTACCCTAAGACTGAGTAAATTCTTCAAGTATGCATGTGGGACAGATTCTTTCTCCCAGGAGTAGTGAAAGTGCTGTAACTAGTAGATACGGTAGAATCCCGCAGCAGTATATACTGTATCTATGCTGAGCGTATATTCCAGACAGTAAATAGCAACTGTAACTTCAAACCACAACACAAACAGTAACCATTCTGCAAGGGAGAAAATATCCCAATGATTTGAACTAAGCATTCCAACTACAAGGTTATCGTTTCAGTTTCCAGCAATACATAACAGGAATTATACTGCACTGAGACGAGGAAGAAAAATTTGTGAGGTTTTAAATGTATTGAAGAGTAATTATTTCATGTGTAGCGTTGCACTCCTCTGCATTAGCTTGGTCCATGCCTACAAAAACAAGTTACAAATTGTTCATTACTGAACACAGTCATTATGGAGAGTGGCAAACATGCACAAGCGCGCATGTGAAGAACCACATGTAAGGGAGAAGTACCTATAGGCTATAATTGCCGTTTGACTGATGCACTAAATCCTTCTTTGGCCTTGCTCTTTTTCTCTTTAGCTTTTCGTCGTGCCTTCACAATCAAAGCTACTGTTTTCCACCTCTGGCTTAGAAGGGGGAAAACTAAAAAGCATGTGCCCGTTCAAACTCGCTGTCACGCATCAGCATACATAGGCACGCAAACAGAACATTTTGGAGACTGAACAAATAATTATGCTAAGAAACAATTAGAAAGCCACGGAATATGGTCATTCCAGAATTCAGCTTGTATTTACTTAGTGCCTTGACTAAGAAGGGAAACTGTTTCTCCAAATAATTGGAGAAATCAAATTATGCTAAGAAACATTTTGGAGACTGAACAAATAATGTTGCTGTTTTTCACATGCCCCTTGATTCTTTACTAAAATTTCTTTCAATTTATTGACAATTGGATTGCAACTTGGAAATTATACGTCACTTGGAAACAAAGTGCAACAATATCTGGATAAACGTGGAAATGGAAGAAAATAATGACCTCAAATTTAACTATTAATGGAATTAGGAAATTACTGATATATATAGGAATTACACCACAAATGAACGGGCAATAATTCATAGTTATCATTAATATCCCATATCTAGAAACACAAACATATTTAATATGGATGGGAACAAAAACAGTAAAATCAAACAGTCCACCCTCTTAGACACTAGCATATTTTTAAGATGCAAGATGACAACCGTGCTATGTTTGGTTCAGTTTCATTAAACAAGAATGTATCAAGAATTAGAGAGAGGGAGAGAGGGAGAGATTCAGCATACCCTCACAAGGCTGTAAAGGTCCTCTTTAAGAGGAGGTGAGAACTCTAATAGCCTTATTATTATTTGAAAGGTTAACAAGTGCAGCTCCTTTTCATAAGCCTTGTTCCCGTAGAATTTAAAGCACGCATCCCTACACTTCCCATCACACGGGGTGACGTTAGAAAACCAAATAAGAACGTGAGGGATGATAGCTGATGTGGATATTTCATCAAGTTGCATCAGCTGAAAAATTAAAATTAAATAGGACAAAAAAAGAATATGCAGTAGCAACCAGAAAATGCAACATCAATATAAATATAACTATCAGAGGAAAGATAATCAATCTTGGGAATAGAGTACATTATAACCAACTACAAATTGTCAATCTACCAGAAAAAAGCTGCTAATATAATCTTACACAAAGTTCCTGTAAATGAAGTTCACCTTGTGTCTTTCTAAATTTACTGAAAAGCAGATACTAACAAAAAAATGAAGGAATTACAGATCCATAAGCTTTAAAGAAAAGGAAACCCTGAAAGAAAGACTAAGAACTTTGTAGAGATCCAATTGTGATACCTATCCAGCAGTAAAACTAAAAGGGGGAAAACTGCAAAAATGCAGAAAGAGAACGAAATTCTCTTCCTTTTAAAGATCTCTATACAAAGACTGTTAAGGCTACTTGTTCTGAGTAGGGTTTGAAAAACTTGGTGGAGCCTTCCTGAGACTTGTCTCCGCAGCTTTCTGAGGGTCTTTATTGGCTCCAGTTGACTTGTTAACATTTGCTGAAAGAGAAGCAAAAGAAACTAGCAATCTCCTTCCTTGATTTCTGTCTAATAATTGGACCTTTCTCTCATGGTGAAGACACAGAAGAGAGGACATGAGAACATGAATAACAATCAAGGAAAATAGAATGAGAAAAGCTCTGTGAATATTTGCCATTATGTAGTGCTGTATAGACAATGAGATTGCTGGTTTTTTTGGAGCTAAGGAAACGGTGGTGTCTATGATGTCTTCTCAAGGAGGCATTGCATACTGTTACAAATTGTTTGTGCTCAACTCTGGCTAGGTGTAATATATATACAAAAAGAAAACCTAGGCCAGTTTGGTGGTTAAACCCCAATGTCTTAACCAGGTAGAAGATGTTCTCTTTCCCATTGGAACTACAGAAACAAGAAGCTAATGGACAGACCATTCAGAATAACCAGACTATGTTTCAGCTTTCACGGTTAAAAGGGGTAGATCTAGACCATTTCCCAACAGGGTAAGCAATAATTGGACAAAAGATTTCCTAAAATCATATATAAATGAAATATCTGTACATGGGAAAAAAATTTCAGTTGGAGGACTATAAAGATGACAGAGCAGCTCATTGATTTACGTCAGCAGAAGGCAAGACAGGATCAATTATAATGCATGTTAGAATCTTGTAGAAGCATAATTTGACTGGCCACTATCCCAGTAACATTTCCATATGAACTCTATTTTTGGTGATTTGCTTCTTTATTTTTATCAGAAGTTTAATGATAGAACTTTTGTTCTTGAATAAGTTGGAACTTGGAAGCAGCTGACCATGTGATTCTGAATTGAATATTATACTTCTGACTTCTGTGCAGTCCTTCAAATATTTAACTTAAAACCTCATGTGACTTATCACATGAGACCAAATCAGCCCCTCTTCTTCTGTCCTTTTTTATTAAATCACTCAATAGTTTTGTACTTCTGTTAAGAGTAACAGATACAGCTAGACTTAGCTGGGAAAGGCTAATTTCCACAGCAAAAAGCAATCATCTTCTTCCAAGAAAATGCAATGCTCCTCTTTTACCATTCAGAACATAGACTAATGTCAATTGGATTCCATCTTATTCTTCTCCAAACAGATCCTAATGCAGCATTCATATGAACCTCAAGTTGGTGTAGTTAGAGCTGAGCCTTCAGGATTGCTTTTGCTTGTCTAATATAGTTAATATTTCTCCCCAACCAAATTTGGCCAGCTTGACAGCCGTGCCCAATTTTTTTTATTTGTATATGTGTTTTTATTTCATAATTCACCTCATGGACAGTGGTTTTTGGAGATTCCAAGGTGGATTGAATAATAGAGTCCAGATTTTAAAACCTGAGAACATGCTAAAAAGGTATCCGCCTGCCCAAACCTGAGCAGCAATCTTTGAAGCATTATTATAAGGATAATCCTCTAAATTTAGTAAATTCTCTTCCATTTAGCCATGTGATGGTGTATCACTCCTCCGTCACTTTACATTATTCAGCAGATGGTGGAAGTTTTTTTATGTTTATAAATTGCAATATCATCTCCTAGGGTAGAAGAAATATGATCTGGAGGTTTAAGAACTTTACATGAAGAATTTGGGAGATCTAGTCAGGGAACTTTGAGAGAGGTATTTAGAATATAGTTTTTGTGAAGTCACTTGGTGGTTTCCTGGGCTGGGAATCCTGAGTACAAGTGAACAGTAATTCTACAAGCAAGGGAAAATGTAATTATTCCAACGGGAAAAAAATAGAGACATACTCATTTCCAACTCCTTGAATGAAAGATATTGCTGCCATTATCATATGCATTCTGATCTCATATAATACTGGAAAATATGGCTTTAGAATTACCTAGAACATGCATTGTTTGTGCATAAAATCAATGTACCAACAAGATCTCACTGATTAAAGATGCTGATCCTGGATCTAACAGCATCAAAGTTGCTTCTAGATTACTCTCCCAACATCATCACAACAGGACCCCAGGATTCTCAAATGCCTTGTACCTATATTGCCTACAATCACACTGACAATCTCAAAACATAATAAAAAATAACCATCGATGATCCTAATTTCCCTATTCCCCAAATTCCTGAAAATAATTCACCTAGTCTACAGCTTTTAACGCATTTTGAAAAGAAAAAAAAACAATACAATATCCTCAGGTATTGCATGATCTAAACTACTGTGTCTCTTTTCTAGTATAGACATAATACATAACTTTAGATAGCTAAATGGATTTACCTTTCACATACACAAAATTCCATTGATTCATTTCAATGAATCATCAATCATACACAAAAAGGTTTACATAATTTATCTTTCGGGCATATAATAGCCACATGTCATTTAGTTTTCTCATTACATAACTATTGACGCATTATCAGTCCACATGCCTTTCAGGTTTCCCATTATCTAGCAAAATTGACTTACTTTCCTTCCAAATAAGATTTTTAAAACCAAATACTCTTCCAAAACAATAAGATTTTTAAAACCAAATACTCTTCCAAAACAAGATATCAACTGCTCATGAATTACTTTATCAGAAGGAAGCACTGTCATGACCCAAATTCCGGATCCATGACCGCCACATAGACAAGGTTCCTTTCCAAGGTTCCATACCTATGCGAACCCAAACTTACACACAAATTTGCCCTAACTCAATCAGAGTTCAACGCAGCATTAATAACAAAATCAACTTCATAATATAATTGAAATGTCTTAATACAAGAGTTAATATAATTTCATAGTTTTGGAGCACTAATTAGACATAAAGAAAAATGTACGGATTACAACAAAAGGAGCAAGTTCTGAAGGTCCAACAAAAGTGACCTGCTATCAAGTTATAAGCCTGAAAATGATAAAAAAATAAGAGTGTGAGTTCAATAACTCAGTGAGTAGATAACGTTCAATATACACACACGAGATAATACAATAATGAGAAATATATATACAAGTATGGATTTAGGTTCTTATAAAAAGGTTTCTCAAATAGGCCATAACAAGAATATCATATGGTAAAATTCGTCAGAAAATCAAAATGTAATGAGCATGAGGCTCCGTACTGTGGGATGATCAGTCCACACAGGTTGGTGACTCCCTCGACCAACTAGGGTTTAGATATGATGTGCACAAAAACTAACACTATCCTGTTTGCATGGGTATTCTGACTGACATACCATATAGTCATAATCATAATCAAACAGACATATTAATATCTCAAGGCTCAACTCATGACATCAATCAAATGAGAAGCTATCAATTCAGAAGTCAATCCAAAATGCATATTTGTTCATATCAAGAATTCAGATTCAACAAATGATCATGCTTATTATAACAAGGATAATAGTCACCATATATATTATCAAGAAGCATGATCCAATTCATATTAATAAATCAAATATTTATAATATTTCTCATGCATATGGAAAATTATCCACTCACCTGACTCGAAAGCAAACAAAAATAAAAAACAGACACCGAAAAAAATCCTACTGACGTCCTGCCAGTAGAATATCAGGATTATCTGAATACAAAGGAGACATATTCAAGAATGACTCAAAAGAATATATAACCTATTTAATACACTTATTTAAGGATGTATTCCATAACCCTATATGTTTTTGAACTAACTAGTTATATTCCAAAACAACTAAAAATTAACAGTTTTCTCAAAATCTAATCCATAATAAAACAAATAATAAAATTGATAATACTTCACTAACTAACCCTCAATTATTCATCAAACCCATCTAAAAAACCTAATATTACAGCTAGGGACTAATCTGTAATTTATCATATTTTTAAGGGTCAAATTGTAACTTTATCCATTTGGAGGACCAAACTAAAATTATCATAAATCCATGACTATACTGAAATTCTGACCATAATCAATCATAATTTCTGTTCATATCAACTCATTATACTCCAGGGACCATTCTGGAATTTTATCAATTTTTTAGGGTTAAATGGTAATTTTGTCAAATTGAAGGACCAAATTGAAAGTGTTAAAATTTTATAACTATACAATAATTTTGCCCATAATTTATCTTTTATTCTGTTCATAATCTCGGAATATGCTCCAGGTACCAATCTGAAATTTTTTCAAAGTTTGGGGACTAAACTGTAATTTTCCAAAATTGAGGGACCAAATTGAATTTTCATCATCTTCAACTTCAAACCCAGAATTTTCACAGATTACCTGCTGTTATCCCCTGATTTCTAACACAAATTCACCATTCAAACAAAAACATAACTCAAAATCATTATTTTTATCTACAATTTCTCAAATTCAACTTAACAATTCATTACCCATAACAATCAACTCATAACATTCAACTTAATTCATCAATTAACCCAAAACATAAATTTTCAAAACCCTAACATTTATCAAAACTAAAATTAAAGCTTAATTAACACATATTTATACATAATCTTACCTTTTTACTTATTTTCTCCAATTCCTTTCTATTTCCTTTCTAATTTCTCTCTTTTCTCTTCTTCTTCTTTCTCCCTTCTCTCTCCTGCCGATTCTCTCTCAAATTTCAGATCTCTTCCTTTGTTTTTTTTTTTACTTTCTATTTATATTTATCAAGTTTTGTTGAATTACTACACTATCCCTCGTTCATTTATACTCACACTTTAAGCCACCGAGGATTTTATTGTATTTTCCTACTCATTTATTCAAAACATCACAAGCACAGTACCTGTCTCCCTTCTCAACGATGTAACCTCTTTATCAGCAATCCCACAAGGCACAGTATGCTTAAAATAGTCTAAATCAGGATCAATGTTGAATGCCAATCCATGAGAAGTGATTCTGGATGATATGCAAACTCCAATTGCACCAATCTTTCTATCTCCAACCCAAACCCCACTTCTCACACTTTTTCGTGCACTAGCTTTCACACCATGTAGTGATGCCATCTCAATCATTGTTAATTCAAGTCTCTCCACATAAGTCCGAGCACCAAGTCCAACGTCACAAAGAGAAATGACAGGGTATAAAATGGCTTGATGAGGACTATGATATGTAATGTCACCTCCTCTTTGTGTATAGTGAAGTTCAGTTCCTATCTTTTCAAGTTCATCACAGGGATCAATAAATTATTATCAGTTCACTGTTTTCCAAGAGTATATGTAGGTGAGTGTTGCAGGGACAACAGCGTATCCAGAATCTTATGAGCTTTTCTATTAGAGAATAGCTTTTCCTGAAGCTTAAGTGCTTCCAAGTAGTTGACCGTTCCTCATTTCCAAACCTCAAGATTTAATGGAAATCACATTCTCTGCAAACCAAGAAATAATTAATCCTTATTCCTATCTTATTCTCACATGGCATCATTGTGTTGTAATCACATGATACCATTGCACACCAAATAATAGAATCAGATCTAAACATTAAAAGACCAAAAATTTCCACGCACATGCAACTTCAGCTAACGTTTGTAATTCTGAGTTAACAGATATACTCTTTCATTATAATGTGAAGTGGTAAGAATTTTAACTACAAGAAAGGAAAAGAAAATCAAAGAAGACAGAACCAATCTTTTTTCTGCTAACGAATTAGTGCATGATTAACTTGCAAATCTAGGAGATCAGAAGGAACAGATATGAATGCCAAAATAATGAATAGCAAAAATAAATAAAAATATCTTCATAATAGAACACTTTCTCCTCTCCGTCTTATGCTGTACCTAAACCACCAAAAAATGAAGAGCTTATTTGGGAAAAAATGCACCAATTCCTCAAAGAAGGAAACCCAAAATTAAGAACAAAAACATGGGCTCTAATAGAAACAATCCACTAGAAAAATGGTTATCATCTCTTACTAAATTTCTAATAAATAAAAAAATGACCTTTAGTCAATATATCTCATTAAAAAAAACTACGTATTGCATGGTCTTCAAGTAATTCCAACCCTTCGATATTTCCCTTCTCTGCAACCCCCACCAGACATTATTGTGGTTGACTCTTTTCACTAAAATTGCTAAAGAAACCAAATTTCTTCGTGAGATTTATTTAATTTAGCAAAATGTGAGCTGATTCATTGAGGCATTTCATCAAATAGCGCCTAAAAAGTCTCATAAATTCTGCAAGCAAAATGCTTCCATCATCCATTTCAAGGATCATATGCCTAAATTCATGTTATTAATCACTGGGGAGTTAAAAAAAACAAGAAATACACAGTAATTATGAATAACGCAGATGAACCAAGATTCAATAAAGGCTCTAATGTAAGAGAAAAACAGCTTCTGCTTAAAGTCAAATGGAAGGAAAAAAGGATTTTCAGAGATAGAGAAAGCAAGATATACAAAACGCACCGCTTTGAGTTTATAAAGAAAACGCATAACGTAGTCTGTACTGACATGTCGTTGAAAAAACAGCTGGCCTTGAAGAAGTGTTTTTTTAATTATGTCATTGTTTATGATAGTATTAGTAATTATTTTATAAATATTTATGTATTAATCTTATATGTATGGTTTTTAAAATAATTTAATTATTAAAATTAAATAAAAATAAAATAAGTTCTTATATTTTTTAATGTGAATTTTTAAATAATTTTCTTAAATTTATTCTTTTTATATTTTCATAGATATATATAAAAAGGATCAATTTGTATTTTTTTTATTTTAAAATTGAACTTTTTTTATGATTATAATAATTTTTAACTTAAAAAAATTTCACAAAAATAAAAAATAAATACATTACTGAAAAAAAGCTTTCAATTATTTTTTTTTCTTTTTATTCAAATCACTACAATTTATAAGTTCTTATGTGATTATGCAAGTGTGATGTGGAGATGAAATTGAATTTGAAAGTATTGAAATTTATGATTTTAGGTGATTTTAATTATTATTGTAAAACTAAACCTAAATCAAAATTAACTTAAAATTTTTTTAATGTATTAAAATAAATTTATGTTTATAAAAGAGAATTGTTTTAGAAAAAGTTAAGTTAAAAATTTAGTTTTGACTAAAAATCAAGTTGACTAAGTTATTTAATTAATCTGGATTTTTAATAAAGATAGTTAAGTTTTTTATTATTATTTTCCTCTTATCTTGATTGATTTAGGATGTTTTGATGTAACAAATATGATTTTAATTTAAATTTAAATATAAATTATTTTGAAATTATCCAATTTAAATTTCATATAGATAAAAAAAAAAAGTTAAATTGATATGATCAAATTAACTTAAAGGATTCAAAAATAATCTAGATGATTAGTAAAAATATGATTTGACTTGTGAAAATTCAATACAATACTTTTAAAAAATATATGTTAAGATAACAACATTAAATTGATTTGAGTTAACCTTTTAAATTTTTAACTAAAATTATAAAATCACGATAACCATAAAAAAAAAATTATAAAATTTAATTCTTAATAAATTTATTATAAAATTAAAAAATTAAAAAAAAATAAATCTAAAAAAAACATAATAAAATGTTATAATTCTATTATAGTTAATTTGCGAAACTCGTGATTCAAGTCATGATATTAAGATAATTTTTTTTAAAATAAATTAAAATAAATAATATAATTTAATTCATAAATAATTAAATATTGAAGAAGTTGAATAATAAAACTGAAAAAATCAATTAAAAATAAATAAATAAAAATAAATTTAATAAATTATAAAGTTTAATATTCAATAAATTAAATATTATAAAATAAAATTAAAGAAAATGTAGATATTTTAAAAAATAAAAATAATAATATTTGATCAAAAATAAAATAACAAGGACGTTTTGAATAAAATTTTCAAAAGAAGTTAAGATTTCAAGTTAAATAAAATATATTTTGATTTAATTTATTTTTTAAACTAGAAAAAGATATAATATTTGTCCTGGAGTAAACAAAATGGAATTAAAAACCTTCATCCAAACCCAATTTTACATATATAATTATTAAAATATATAAAAAAAAAACTAAACAACTATAAAAAAAACATATACTAAATTATCAGACGCATGATAGATTGAAGATCGATACAGAAATACTCTTAAATCTTGCTAAAACTCTATTTAAAAGAAAAAAGAAAAGGACACATTCCCTCTTCTTATTCTTTCAATCAATCAAATTCCACAATATTCACGCTCCCTAAACTGTAATTTTCCCCTCCAAAACCACCCCACCAACAATTACCACTCAAAACTCACACAATTCTACGCGTTTCCCACAAAAAGCTGTCGCATTTCCTTGTTTTGAAGCTCTCAACGTTGTTTTCTGGTTCAATTTGGAGGAATTGGACAGTGAATTATTAGGGTTTTGTTGTTCGCCATAAGAGGAGCCTAAAGTTCGAGACTTATTAAAGGGTTTTTATTTTAAAACCGCAAAATTCGGTAACTTGGTCGAATTTGAGTTTTTTTAGGGTTTAGTGGAATTTCGATGCACATTAGGGATTTGGATGGTAGTGATTAGCCTATGAAAGTTTTGATCTTTTTTCTGTTTTGGTTTGGTTTTGTTAAATTTTTCTTTAATTTCTTGTTTATCAAGTTAGAGGTGGCCTTTTTTTTTGTGAAGTACCGTTTTTTTTTTTTTTGAATTTAGCTGTAGTTCCTTGTTTATGAAGTTATTTAGTTGGTGCTTGAAGCAAAAAGGTAATTAAGGAGAATGTGTGTGGAATTAAGTTTTATTTTTAATGTTTTATAGGGTTGCAGGAGCATCTGTGAATTAGGGCTTCATATGTGTGGATTTGGCTTAAATCTGTTGTTTTTTATGAAGCAGGAGTAAGCATTTATGATCTCTGAAATTGTTTATGAAGTTATTTAGATGGTGTTTGAAGCAAAAAAGTAACCAAGGAGATTGTGCGTGTAATTATTTTTTAAAATTGTTTTATATGTTTACAGGAGGTAATTATGTGAATTAGCTAATTTTGGTGAATTTGGCTTAAATGTGTTGTATTCTGAAGCAGGAGTAAGCTTTTATGATCTTTGAAGTGTGCTCCATAATTTGTTGATTTAGAAATTTATTGTTTTAATTGGTTGTCAGGTCGTTTGTAACTTGCATTTGTGAAGATTTTGTTTGGTTTGTTAAGGTGGTTGAGTTTGTTTCCTGTGGTTAGAAGGTTGAAAGCAACAGGCTTGATTTTTTAGCTGTTGAAATGGATTACAAGCTTTCCGATAGTAGTGGTGAGTTAGTTTAAAGTGTTTATTGTTATTCATAGTGTATTTTTTTTTTCTCTATAGCTCATTTCATAATTTGTAAGCCTACTGTTGATATGAGATTTGTTTGTGTTTGAGCTTCTAAAACAAGGTTTAAGGTTCAATATGGTTAGAAATGCATGAGGTTGCTCATGGTTGATGATAATCAGGTTTTTGCACTTTAAGGTTAAAAGGAAAATGTCTGGTTTTGAACTGATGTTTGAATTGAAAGTGTAAGAAATCACTAGGGATGGTTTACTCATTTGTTAGTATGTCAGTGTCTTGGGATATACAGGGAATGGACTTACTTCTGTAAGAGATGGCAGGCATATACTTGCTGAAAAACTTTTCTTGACCCAGGATGTCAAGGGTTTTTTCATGGAAACTTACTGCTCCAGGCATGGATGGGTGAGGTTGAGGTGGGTTCGAGTCTAAAACAATGCCAACAACAGAAAGGGGCAGCTGTCTGTATTTCTTGGAAGGAATCTCTGTAAACCGAACCATAAACCAGGTAGAAATAACTTGAACGAAGAGTATAAGAGGATGGTTGGTGGTATTAACATTTCCAAATAGAAGAAACAAAACCTGAGAGCTGTCTGATATTTCTTGCTAGAAGCTTTCATTTGTGCAACTGTGATGAAAGATGTGCTGTTACTTTTTACTGTAGCACATGCACTCATGCAGGCTGAATCTAGACAAATGGAATCATTCTTTTCTGGCTTTGAGTATTTCAATGTTGAAGAGCTACTTTCAGTTTCGCATGGTTACTTGATTGGATCTTTGTAAATGTTTTTCTGTTTGGTCATTGCATCTTTTAGATTTTGTTCTGTACATCGGTGTTTAGATGATAGAAATTAAAATTGTTTCATTTTTCTTTACTGTAAAGAGTTAATGCATTGTGTTTTTTATCTCTAAAATTGCAGGAACTGATGATGACCTTCCACCAACACATCGAAATAGATTCCAAAGTGGGGTGCGAACTGCTGGAAATGGAAGATCTGCAGTTGTTGGTGGTGCTTCACAGCCAAGTTTGCATAGTGACATGGAAACCCAAATCCACAATATTGAACAAGAAGCATATACTTCAGTCTTGCGAGCCTTCAAAGCCCAGTCAGATGCCATTACTTGGGTATTATCTTTGTCCATTTCATGTACATTAGATTTATGTTCTATTATTGGATGTTAAACAAATTTTAGACTCTCTTCCTCTGATTGTTCTTCTCCAGGAAAAGGAAAGCCTAATTACAGAACTCAGAAAAGAACTAAGAGTTTCAGATGAGGAGCACAGGGAGCTCCTAGCTAGGGTTAATGCTGATGATATCATCCGGAGGATAAGGTTTAGTTTTTTCATTAATTATCTGTTGAGCAGATTCTTAAATGATATAATGTCTTCCAGACAGTTTTTATAATATCTGTTGAGCTGATTCTTTAAGGATCCTGTGATTTCAGGGAATGGAGAAAGGCAAATGGGATCCCACCTACAAAGCCAAGCACCACCCAGCCTTCTCACAACACTATAGCTAGTCCTTCTGCTTCAGGATCACGCAAGAAACAGAAAACATCGCAGTCAGTTGCCTCATTGTCCGGTGCACCTTCTCCTGTATTGCATCCATCTATGCAACAATCTTCATCAGCCCTGAGACATGGCCCTCCTCCTGGATCTGGGAACAAGAAGCCCAAATCAGTAAGTTGAATAAGTGAGCAAAATGATGAGGATTTGTACTTTACTTTTTTATCCTCTACTTTTGGTTAATGAGGCTGTCTGCTGCATCCTCAACAAGTCCATGCAGCAATGTTCTACAGGT
The DNA here is from genome assembly GCF_000495115.2 of Populus euphratica. Lineage (NCBI taxonomy): Eukaryota > Viridiplantae > Streptophyta > Magnoliopsida > Malpighiales > Salicaceae > Populus > Populus euphratica. The sequence continues at coordinate 764,348 of NW_011499866.1, read as the reverse complement.
TTGTCTGGGAGGGCACAAGTTGCTAACCATGGCTCTTTAGGTGCCTTTGCAGCCAATGATTTAATTGGAAAGAAAGTTTGGACTCGATGGCCAGAGGACAACCACTTCTATGAAGCTGTTATAACTGACTACAATGCAGTTGAGGTACATTCTACACTTGATCATGTAATAATCTGCCTATCATTGGCCTTTTAACGTTTTCATTTTCCACAATTGACAGGGGAGGCATGCTTTGGTTTATGATATTAATACAGGGGATGAAACGTGGGAATGGGTCAATCTCAAAGAGGTAAGGTTTTGCTGTGTTGCTGGGAGCTGATAAGTTGATATGTTTTATTTACATTTAGTTGTCTTAATGCTGACCAGCAAATTGTTTGTGGTTCTAAAATACCGATAGAATTTATCTCCCTTTTTTTCTGGTTGTGAGAGTGTGTGAGAATCTTTGCATAATAGTTGGGGTTAAAGTGAGATTGATGCTTGGTCTTCTTAAAGATTTGAATGTTGATCCTGCTTGCATGTTCTCTTTTTGTAGTATATCCAAAGATTTCTCATCCCTACTGGTTCAACCACTGGAATATGAAAAATTGATTTGAAACGGAATTTTTCCATTGGATGTGATTTTATTCTGCAGTATTGATAAGATCAAGCTAACCTTCTTCCTTTTTTTTCCCCTTTTGTGTGTGTGTGTGTTGCGTGGTTGTGGATAATGTAAAGCTAAACAAGCCCTTCACTCCTTTGACCTCATTCTAGGCTAGTAATAGTGTCAAGCGGTCAAGTAGTGATGCATTTAATGTGACATGGAATATTACTGATAGTGCTTGGTTTTTTAACCACTGTCTTCCCTTGTGCAGTTGCCATCAATTGTCTTCTCTTGTTCCCATCACTCTTTCTCTTGGAATCTGTCGTTTACAGAGTCAAATGAATTTCTAGTTTATTGTTGCTACTTATCCATATGTGTTCATGGCAGATATCTCCTGAAGATATTAGGTGGGAGGATGAGGAAACTGGACTTTTCCATAGAGGTGGCCGGCCTGGAACGGGCCGTGGGAATAGGAAATCAATTGCACGTGGTGGTGCAGTTGCTGCTGCAGGAAGAGGTAGAGGAACCATAAAGGGTCAATCCAAAAAAGATTTCTTTTTAACCAAGAACGGCATTGCGAAGAAAGCTATGGGTGATATTGAGATACTTCACACAGATACTCTAATAAAGGAGGTAAGATGGATGTTGGAACTCGTTTCACATACATTAAATGAAAGGAACTTCGCTTCCCTAATTTAATGAATTTGAACAGGTAGAAAAAGTTTTTGGTGCTAGCCATCCTGATCCTTTGGAAATTGAGAAAGCAAAGAAAGTTCTTAGAGTAAGTACCACACACCTCGAATTGTTCTACTATCTTCAGTTGCTGCATTTATATCTTCCCTTTCATGCAGGAACAAGAACAAGCCCTGGTCAAAGCAATTTCAAGGCTTGAAGATGCATCAGATGGTGAAAGCGGTAATAACTAATTGCACATAACATGTTTCTATCGTAAGCAATAAAGATTCCCTGCTATCTGTTGTATAATCTAATTATAGTTTTGGGTGTTCATATCAGCCTGTAATAGTTTTATACTGTTATTCCTACAATTACTAGTATTTTTTTCATCAATCTAGTGGGATGCAAGTAAACATTTATTGCTTGTCTTGAATTCTCAAGCATGATCAGCTATGACTGCCTTTTCGTGTTAAGCATCGGTGAGGTTTGGATTGTTGAACAGTCAAATCATTTTGACACATGCTGCACCGGACCCATTCCTTAATTGTAGTGGATTCTTGAAAACAATCCACCATTGATGATAAAAAGAATAAAATGTTTCTTTTTCTTGGCATCAAAGCAGATGAGGGAGAACATCCGTTTCCCCATATTCAATCAAGGGACCAGAAACGGGAATGGAGAAAACAGCCGTATGATGAGATTGTTGGTGAGGGTAGAGGAATCAAAGGCTCAGGTGGCAACAAAATGGCAAGAAATGGTAGAATTGTTCCTAGTGATCATCGTGGTGAGAATTATGACATGTGACTAGTAGGCTTATTAGCAACTAGTGGCCCTGACTTGTATTATAGCTTGCTCTAATTTTATGACCAGCAAAGCGCATGACAATTCCTTGGCTAATTATATGTTGGCTAGTTGAAGCAGTAACTTTGATTCCAGTGTTTGTTTTGTTTCGTTGAATTATGAAATATTGATGTAAATTATTTTGACAGTAACATCTGAATATGTAAAAATGGCAGAAAAAATCTCTCTCGTCAATATTGCAATAGCAGTGAGGTTAGAGGCCACTCTCACTCATTAGTTGACTGTGTAATCCATCATTCAAAACCTGCAAATTAAACAAGGATAATGGGCATGCACAAGAAATACAGTTCAGGCAATCTAACCCAGCACACCTCACAAGACACCATGGCATCTTATATTCCTATAAAGATGAGGTAAATGTAAGGATTAGGTTCACCATCTGGTTATCAAATTCAGCACCTTCCATTTGGAAGTGGCTTGCTCCTTCAATTAGATGTGTTTCAACACGTCCTGCAGCAGAACTCAGCTTGTTCCGCAGCTGTTTAACACTGGTAAACCCATCCCGAGTTCCCATAACGAAAAGTTTTGGCTTTGGAGACTTAGGATTCCCTTGTGGTGTCTTCCAAAAAGGATAGAGGCGAACATGCCAAAAGGGTACCCTATACTAACATAGCCGGTGACTTCTTTAATCTCATCTACCGCAGAACCTGCAATCGGTGCGCCTGTACCAGGAGAAAACATAATCCGAAGATTGGTTCGTTTCACACAACGACGTCAGTGTAATTTCATGTTGCAATAGCAGTTAAGTGGAATTTCATGTTGCCATAGCAGTTAAATGTCAAGAACTTAGAATTATTGGAATCATAGTAAAGCAGCAGCATGAATTCATCACCATCATGCTAAACAATGACTAGAGTGCAGCAACACCCTAACAAACAATATTTCAGAGAAGATTTTGCTATAATTGACAGCGCAAGACAAGTTGTTAAGCTCTACTGGCAGGAAGATCAAAACAGAACTGCATTGAGTATATATCGGGTTGATCAAAATTCAATCAAAAGCAACAGAAAAGAAAGCAATGTTCAAAAGGATCAACTTCATCAGCAACACAGATTAGGAAGGAATTTTCGATTACCTAAAGCTTTCCCATTATATGGACACACCAATATTTCCCAACATTTCTAGATATCCAGCTCTTTCTTTTTTCCCATCACATGGAAATTACATGTGATGGTGGCCTGTGGCAGCCTAAATTATGGCAAAAAGGGTTAATCTGAACATGGAGGCGAAACGTTTAAGCCAAAAGCTTCAGTAAGAAAAACAATCTAATATTCAGAAACGTGACACCTAGAAATGTCAGTGCTTTTCTTACAAAACTGTTCATCTTTATAATATTAACTCATCCTACCAACTAAAATCCATTAAAAAAAACAGAATACAAGAACCAGAAAAGTATTTGAGATAAAGTCACAGAAAGCAGATCTTCAAATCCTAATTTATGGACAAATTGAACAAAGCATATGCTAGAACTAGACTAGTTCTATCAAGAAGCAAAATCATCACCAAAATAGAAACTGATTACCATCAATAATCTCAAACTAAGTCCTCAATCCCATCAAACTTCCAAATTAGCATATCCAACCATGCTGCAAATGACATGTAAAAATTGATTTGAAACATCTAACCTTGACACTATATGTCCAAATCAGGCATTCCTTGGACATCAAGATCAAGATGCACCTTCTCAGATATGCTGATGATAATAAACTGTTTTCTCTTTCGTTCATTTTTCTTTGTGATATGAAATTATGAATAACCCCAAATCGGTAGAATCTAACTAACAACTATCACAGATTCACATTCAGGAACCAACACTCAGTTCACAGATCCAATGACTCACCATCCCCGTGAAGACCAATCAAATAAGCATTCTAAGTAACACCCACGAAGCATAAAGCTTTCCTCACCAAAACTCACAAATCAGACACATTAAAAAAAAAAAAAAGCAAAAAACACATACCCGCAGAAGAACCCACCAACAAAATCCTATCAGAAGACAGATTCTCTCACAAACCCATTTGCAAACAGCAATGACATCCTTGATTTCAGCAAAACCAGTAAGAGAAGGCCTCCAAGTAGACTTACCGGCACCTCTCATATCAAAAGTCACGGTTTTATAACCTTTTCCAGCCAAACCAGCAGCAATTCCTTTTAAAAAAGCTTGACAACCACCGAAGATCGAAAATGGATGTACAAGAACAACCACCAACTTGTCTGTTATCTTCCCTTCTTCCATTGGCTTGAACAGCCTTGTATGAAGCTTGGCTCCATCACCTGTCTCTACTTTGGTGGACTCAACTGTACAGTTTGACATCTGAGGCACAAAGAGAGGCAATCAGAAATGGGGTGGCTTTGACGAATAAGAAAGAGCAAAAGATTGAGGTTTTTTGTAACTTGGTTGGACAAGACAAGAGTTAAGAAAGAGGAGTGATGAGATCAGGGGGTTATGACTTGTGAAATGGAAGTTGTTTGACAGGCCGTTTTTTGGGAGTGGGAGAATAAAGACAAGCTGGAATTTGAGTGAAGTGATTGCACGTGGGAAATTTTTTTTATAATTATTTTTTTTTTACCACGACAGGTCATTTTAAATCAATTGACATGAGTAGAACTTTTTGGAAAAAAAAATTATAATATTTTTTTATTCATTTTAAATCAAATAAAATGAATAAAATTGAAAATTTTTAATATAATTAATTTTTTTACAGTCATTTTAAATCAATTGACATGAATAAAAAAAATTAGGTAAATTAGTGTTTCAAAATTAAAAAATATAAAAATAAAAGAACCTATTTTCTTATATTTCTTGTTATAAAAAAGGTAAAAGCTCATTTCATTTTTTTTAAGAAAATTTTTATTTTACATCTTTGTTTTTTTCTGTTCAATTAAATATTTTTCTGTTTTTGTTATCTATACTACTATCTGAAGACAGTAATTAAACAAGTAAATTAAATTATTTTGATTGTTTTCCAGACCAATCTTAAGGATTTAACTAAGATGTCCAGAGAGTGAAATTTGCAGATTTTGAGAGACTGTCATGTGTGTTTAACAACATATTAATTGTTTTAGTTGAGAAAAAAAAAACATGAGCACACCTCAAGGTAGTAAATTTGTTTTATTAGATAATGAAGGTATTAGGATCATTTTGGCTAATCCTATGAATAAAGATACAAGTAAATCAGAATTTTGATATAAATTGGATAAATTTCATATCAAAATCCATAAAAATAATCTAAACATGAAATTATTTTTATTTAACTTAGTAAAAAAAACTGAAATGAATGAGAATATTTTATGTAAGTTGAGCTTATAATCATTAAATCCAAAATATTTTAATATAATATCAAGATGAAGCTATCAAAACTTTCAACAGGCTTAAAATGAAAGAGGTACAAATTTGAAAACATAATTCACATGAAAATTACATTACATGTACAATAAAAAAAAAAAAGAAGTTTCCATGATTGAAAACTTTTTACTAATTGGAAACAATCTAGAGGGTGAAATTGGGAGTAAGGGGTGAACTCAATTGAAGTCTTTGGTGCTTAGATAAATGAAGAAATTATCTAAATCATTGTCTCCCTCTCAACCAAAATTGTGACTTTGAACAACCTAAAAGCTTGAAATAACAAACATACTGTAGCCCCTCTTGTATTTTGTTTTTCCACCACTGCCTGTCAAAAAATAAATGCATTTTTAATATTTTTATATGGTTCATAAGCCAGTATGAAATATTTTTATTCATTTAATATTTATAAACAGTAAAATAATTAAAATACTCTTAGAAAAAAAATTATAGAATGGTGTCACATAGACATATTTAGATATTTTTCTTTTTTTATACATGATAAAATTACACTTAATTATTGTTGTTAGGGGCATTTTAGTCTCTTAATAATAATAATAATGATTGTGATGTTGATTATTAAAATAATAATAGTATTAATAGAAATGTTGATATTATTGTTATTATTATTAATAATATTAGCAATAATTGTGGTGATGATAATAAGAAAAACAATAATTTTAATAATGATAGAGTAATAGGAGTAGTGATAATAATAATAATAATAATAATAATAATAATAATAATTATTATTATTATTATTATTATTATTATAAATAACCTCCCAGGCATTTTCAAGTTTATAGAGTCTCTCTCTTCTTGAAAGCATGCCATTTAGAATTTGAAGATCATGATTCATTTGCATACTTCAAAGACAAGCCAAAAAAAAACAAAACCTATCATTCACGTTTTCCCTAGACATTCTGTGCGTATTCACTGGCTGGCTATACTACAAACATTCTATAACTTGAAAATACAATCCCACTTCCTCCCTTCTGTCTGATCTTCTCCACACAATCTCACCCCTGTTCTCTACTGACTATGCGTGCGAACGTCACTCTACACTGCCCAAACAAAAATCCAAAAATCTCTCCAAAATAATTTACATTATACACCCACCACCATCACCTCCTTGATCTCTTCTTCGCTCTTCCAGCACCCCCAACTCCGACCTCAGAATCATCGTCCTCTCTCCCTCTCTTCCCTGTCCCACCACCCGAATCCATTTGCTTTTTCGGTGGCCTTCCTCTTTTTATGTTTCGACTATCTTCTCCCAAACCTCTTCCTTTCGAACTCCTAGTTACCCTCTTTGTTATCCTATCTGCTTCCCTTCTTCTCCTCTTTTTATCCACCGTTTTACTATCTTTACTCTCATCCTCCGATGAGGAGTCTTCGGCGTCGTTCTCCGTCACTTGACCTGGAGAATTTTGCTTCATTCTTTTCAAGAAGCTTGCTGCTCCTAGCTTCTTCCTGCCTGTGCTTTCTTTCCTATCTACCGTAATCTCCAACGCGTCATGTGAACTTAGTTCATTACCGCCATATTGATGCTTTATCTCTCCGTTCTTACTGCTTGCTCTAGAGTTTCTACGCCCCGAGACTGACCTCTCTTTTGTTGTTTTCTTCTTTAAACCCTTCTCCTCGATCCTCACAATCGAGACTTCAAGCTTCTTTTCATTTGCCTTGGGTTTTTCTTCAATCTCTGCATCTTTTTTATCATCTTTTTTACCAGCACCTTCAGATATTGCTTTTATGGAACTGTGTTTGCTGCAGGCTACCATAGTGAAAGTAGATTTGTTAGGCTTTGAAAATGAAGCAGAATATTGTTCAGTTGCAGGTTTGACAGCCACAGGCTTCGGTTTCGGTTTCTGAAGCTTCTCCTTCATTTCCTTCAAAACAACAGCTCGAAGTTCATGCGCAGCAAGATTTTCTGGTGAGTTTTTTCTGAAGAAAACGATTGCATTGTTCAATAAAATCAGGAGATCCTTGAACAATTTTTTGAAGCATTTGGAGTAGACCCCTTTATCAAGCCTAGATTGAATCATTTGGAGATCCATGTGCTGCCGAATCAACTTCTTGTACCTTTCAGATTCCTGCAAAACAATATTATTATTGTTGTAAATAACATCAGATACTGATCAGAAGTACCATAACGAATAAAAAAAACTACTTTTTATTTCAAAATTCCCTCCTGAACACGCAGGGTCACTAGCAATCACTGTTGAGCCATTTGACACCAAACAAAAGATGTTGCCTATTCCAAAGAAGACATGGAATCAATTTTGCAGGAATATTGTGACTTTTATATCAGAATTATGGGAATTCAATTAATAATTCAGATTATTCTCCACTGTATTTTTAACCTTTATTTTTAATTCCTCGGCCAAAATCACATTGAGTTTGACTAATAAGCTTAGATTATAAACATAAGTTGTTTAATTCCTCGGCCACAATCAAATTGAGTTTGACTAGTAAGCTTAGAATGTAAGCATAAGTTGCCTTCGACGAGGAAAGAAAATTCGTGTGGCATGTCAAAAGTGGCAATCCACATCCCACCCGACCTAAAATAAATAAATAAATAAATAACCTTAAAATTTAAGCTAATTATGTTGAATTCAAGTTATGAATACCCAAAAAAACCCAATTATATTGGTTTGGGCATCAAAAATCTATAGCCATTCGGGCTTGGGTCAAGTTTAAATAACTATTTTGAGCTTGAGTGCGGGAATGAATAATACAAAATCCATTCCATCGATATCATTGTCATCCCTATTTCCTTCCTCCAAAAAACTAGAATACGTGACTGGGGATTGCTTTGTTTGAAAAACAAGCCCAAATGCTATACAGAGCAAAGGGCCCAAAACCCACCCTGTCCCTTTTATTACCAAGCAACTGAGAACACGTGCGATGAGGTCATGAACCAAATAGCCGTCAAAAAGTCAATATTCCTGACCGTACAAAGCTGGCTTTTATGTCCACCAACAGATCGGCAGTGGTGGTGGTGGTCATGTTCAAGCGCTCATTTATAAACAAGATTGGAACGACTAAAATTTTTTGACGTACTTTTGGACTATGGACGACCTGAAATTACCCCCTGCACTTGAGAATATTTCCCATCTCAGAATATATTTTCTAGGTACTGACCATAGCATATTCTATCCCCACAACTAGCTATTTCACCTCTTGAAAATGTTTAAGATTAAGATTACGTTCGATACAAGACTGATGGGGCTGGAAATTACTTCTGTACCATAGATGGTACAAGTTTTTGAGCGAGGTTAGGTGTCAAGGAAGATGGTTGGGGTCTTTGCAGGGTAAATCTTGCCCACAAATCCCAGAAATGGCTGTCTCAAATCAAAATATTTTTAAATTTTTCTAATTATTTTATACCTATTTTCACTAAAAATCCATCTTTGAATTTATTATCACACCAAATATACTTTTAAAAAAACGTTTTACATATATAAAGATTATTTTTCAATTATTCACTTTCATTTTCTAACCTCACACCAAGAGTCGCCTAAATCTTTACTACGGGTCGGAATGAAAAGAAGAAGAAGAGAGAATTAAGAAATAAAAAATGATAAAAGCAGGATGATTGAGAAATATCATGGCATCTATAAAGTTTGCGAAGGGAACGAGTTCCATACGTGAAAAGCTGTTTGTCCTAGCAAATAAGAAGTTGATTGGCTAGGTGGCTCCTAGCTAGTCAAAAGGCATAGAAAGACGACAACAAACAAAATTACAAAACCGAAGATAAGAGAAAAAAGGTATCAAAATATTTCAAACCATGTAATTGTTTAACGTAAAATCTTAACATTGAAGCATCCTTAATTTCTTGTCGATGGATTTAATTAGGTGGTAGACCGATTTGAAACCTCTTTTGTGGTTTCTAACTTGTAAGACTAGATCTTGATTCACACAAGTTTTGGACGACAGAGAGACCAGACGAGCAAGAAATCAGAAAATGGCATTTCAAAACTTATGATTTTCTAGAAAATTATATTATTAAAAGAAAACGGAATACATGCAGTCTATTTCCCAATATCTAGCTCCTAAATCTTGCTCTGCAGGAAAAATTCCCTATTGGCCAGAAAAAAAAAAAAAACTCCACTTCTTCTGCAAATAATACTTTAAATTATGAATTAAAACATTTGCGTGGAATCATATCCAATCCCCAGCCACGAGAATCAGTCATGTTTGAATAAAATATTTTGTTAGTCTAATACAATAAATTGGGTATTATCTAATTACCTTGATTAAAATCTAATTTGATTTAAAAAGAGTTTCTAAAAAATATTATTTAATTTTTAAAAAAAATCTTAAAATAATATCATTTAATTGACTTGGATTAATATCAATCTATAATTCAAACCTTGAATATGACCATGATACAGTTCAGTTCGGGCTTAATAAGTTAGGTATAAAGCTTAAAAAGCCGAATGGATCAGTGACGTGAGTCAACACGCAGACGTTATATTGATATTATTTTCTTTTCCGTTTATGAACAAGGCAAAGGGCGAAACATTACGAAAAAACATGGCTTTCAATTCACCTGAGCCAGCTGTTGACCGAGCCAGCTGTGTATTAAATAAAGGTGTTTTGCCTTGCGGTTACAAAATGCTTTTCAAAAACTTATTCTATCGCTGAAAAGATATTTAGAAATATAATAATGAATGTTTTTTAAAATTATTTTTATTTAAAAATATATTAAAACAATATTTTTATTTTATTTTTAAAAATATAAAAAAAATAATTTATTATTTTTCAAACTAATAATTTACTAAACACCTTAAACAGACAAGCAAGCAACAACTGCAATTATCTTTAACCGTACTTAAAAAATCATTAACGTTATTTTCAAAACTCTTACTTTAGACCCCACCTAGACCAAGATGCATTCCATCCTCACCGTCCACTCAGATCTAAATATCTAATGTACGGCACCGCAAAAATGAAATTTAGAAACAAGGATGCCCATGCATTGCAATATTAACCTCAACATCCTCCTCAAAAGTATTCTCCCCACGATTTAAATTACCAAAACACCCTCACATGAACACGGTCTGCCTCCTCTATAACACCTCAACAGTCCAGTGCCAAGCTGTAATTGCAATTTTTTTTATTAAAACGTAATTAATGTTTTACCTAATAGTGTTAACGCGAACCTTCATACCAACTAAAATAAGAAAATTAAGCTGGATTCCAATTAAATTAAACTTTTATTAACTTATATTTAATTACATTTTAATTAAATTTTCACATCGTGTGAATTAAACTCTTGAATCACATCGATAAAATTATTTATCCAGTTATTATAATTATCGTCGTGGAATAAATTGATACAAGAAATAACATAAGTAGCATGATTTTAATTTTAATTTTTTATATCATATGATCATGTAAACTCTCATTAACTTAAGTTTAATTAAATTTTCATATTGCGTCAATCAAATTCTTATATCATATGTTAGTACAAGGTATGACATAAGAAGCATGATTTTAATTTTAAATGTTATATCATATGATTATGTGTTTTTTAATTTTACTTTTTATATATTTTATATTTTAAAAAGGAGTAATTTATAAAGATTATAAGAATATTACCTGGCTTCGGAGCCGCTTTTCAAAGATTGAGCCGAGCTGATGAGAGCGAATAATCTCAAGAAGTTTAAGCCATGGTTCAGATTTGACGGCAGGCAACTTTTTCGTGGCGGGAGAAACCTCATCATCACCACCCTCTCTCTCCTCCTCTCCACTGCTACTCCCTTCTCCACTACCACGACGTCGTTTCTTCTTTTTCAGCGACAAACTCACTGAACTTTGCACGTCACTATTATTATTATTATTACTATTATTAACCTGTTTAATATCCTTCTCTTTCTCTTCCCGCTTGGACTCCCCTACTGACTCACCTAACTCGTTCGAGTCAGGACCGAGTACACCCACCCGACTCACACTCTCAATTTTCATTTCCTTTTTCGGTTTTTTATCGTCGTCATCTTCTAACTTACCGTTATATGACCATTCCCGCTCAGCTTCCGGGTCAGATCCTAACCAAGCCGGATCTGGATCATCCTTAATCGCATCCGGTTCAGGTTTTACCTCTGTATCCTCGTTTCGTTCCTTCTCCGCTTCCGCCTCGGCTTTCTGCGGCTGTTGACTCGTCGAATTGGATTCATTGAACGATCGTTCATCACCATCACCACACTCCTCACCGGTCGCTGATTTCCCGGCGACAGTCTCTGAAGAAGCCTTCGGCAGATCTGGTGGCTTCTCCTTCTCCTTCAAGCTCTTCTCTCTATCCTCTTCCAATCTCTTCACCTTCATTTCAAGCGACCTGTCAATCAACACCGAACACAAAACTCGTTAGATCTCAAAACAAAGCTGAAACCGCATCTTTCAAAGACCAAACCGGTTTTGTTTACTGTTATTTACACGATAGATACGTCGCGCTGATGGACTTCACGACGAAGCTCATCGACGCGAAGTTTACGGAGCTCGTCAACTAACAAAGAAGCGGTGTCGTTTTGTAGCTCCGTAGGGAAACCGAAACGTCGTTTGAGATCATCGAACTTGTCAATACAGTTTTGTGAAGTGAGGGAGGACAGAGTGGAGGTTCTGTTAGATACTTCCATAGCTATGGAGTCCCAACTATCTGTTCCATGCCGATTCACGGCACACGCTAGCAGTAACTCCTCTAACGTGCCCCATGGCGTTGACGGTTGCTGAAGCGGCTGTTGTTTAGCCATGAAGGAAGAGAAATGTCGACGTACAAGATGAAGAAAAACGCTTCATTTCATGGTGTTTAAGATTTATTTGAAGTTAGGGTTTTTGTGCTCTGATTGATTTGATCTGTCATATATAAACAGTCTGATTGTTAATGGACGACGACGATGAATTTTTCTTCTCTGTTTCGATTTTGCTCTTGTTTTCGCGGTTTTGGGTTTGGCTATTTTTCATGGGCTTCTTAAAAAAAAGCTTGCAATGGAATTGGATTTTGGGGTTGGTGAAATGAGAGTTTAGTCCCTGTAGATGTAATAATGTTACACTTTGGATCCTATAGGTTATCCTTGTACGGTTGTAGTTTAAACTAATGTTCTTGGCCTGATCTTGCCCGACAGTTCAATCATGCGACCCCTTAATCTAGGACTAGGCTTGGACCAGGTTTTATATTCAACCCGGTAGTGGCTGAGTAGATAAACCATGTCGATTTGAACCTAATTAAAATTAGTTTATTTAAAAAAATAAACATGTCATTTAATTTTTTTAAATAATATCATTTTATTTTCATTTAAGTTAATCTAACTTAAACCACTTAATTTTTAATTTGAGTTATGAGCTGAGTTTGATTTAATAAATATGATTTAAATAAATAATATTATTAAACTTCGTTATGCTGGGTTAGTAAAACTAATGGCTTGCTGATCCAGATCTTAAATTAATCTAAATAAGAATTAATTTTATAAGTTAACCTATAAAAATCTAGTTTTATTTTTAATTCCTTTTCAAAATAATTTAATTTTAACTTTTTAAAAAAAAAAACATTAACCCATTCAACCCAAACCCATGACCGGAAGATCAGGTTTAATGAATGGTTTTTTAAATTTCATGATGATACCCTTATGTGTTTTACCTCAAAAAAAAAAAAAAAGCAAGTATTTTTTCAAGTTTGCCAAATTTCACTAGAGCGGGAAAGGAAACCTTCATCTCGAAAATTCCTCTCACTGATAAAACACAGCTATTACTTCTGCAACTAACAAAAACACTTTCAAGAATCTTGCTCTGGGATTTATTTTTATTTTTTTTCCTTAAGACTCTTGAATCAGAATACTTGGAAGCTGTTTTTTTTTTTTTTTTTTTTTAAGATTATGAGTAGAACTGTAAAGAGAGAGGCAGGGAGTACTAGCACTGGAAACCCAGGTGACTTGAACCAAGAACCCAGGGAAGTGAAGCGCGAACGAGTTACTCGGAGCCGAGGCAAGTCAGGAGTGGAAGAACCGAATCAGCAAATGGACCGGCGAGTCCTCCGGTCCATGTATCGTACCTTACAGAATAGAATCAAGGGTATTGATTATTTCTTGGTTTCAAATTGTTCAATTATTTTATTTATTTGTAATTATTATTTATTTATTTAATTTTCGGTTGCAGATAAGAGAGATGATTCGACGAGACACGATTTGGATAGGTTTAATACTATGATTAAGGAAGTTGAAGACTTGCATAAATTTGGTAAATTTTATTTTATTTTATTTTGTTCTCTACAGAATTTATTTTTATTTTTGAAATTAATAATTAAGAGAAAATCTGATTTTGTTTAATTGTGCTTGTAATTATGCAAAGAATGTTAAGATTTATGGATTTTCGTGTGAACCGATGTTGGGAATTCAGTGCAGAAGCCAAGAGAGCAAGTTGCAGATGCAGAGGCGTTATTAGGGTTAGCTAACACATTGGTGTCTTCTGTTAAGTCACAATCAAATGAGGGTATTACACCTGCAGATTTTGTGTCCCATTTGATTGAAGAGTTTGGACAGCAAACTAGGAGTCTAGACAATGATGAGGATGCTCCGGTTTCAATCAAGTGGAAAGATCTTGGCCTTCTTGTTTCTCCTATTTTTCGGAAGTGCTCGGGGGTTAGTACGATGTGAGTGTCTTCATTTCGTACCCTCTTATACCATTATTAGTCTGAGAAACGCTAGTGAAATTCGATCACTGCTGGTGCTTAGAAATGTAGCTAACGTGGTGTCTTGATCATGCGTGTATTATATACATGTTGCACTGCATGTGCATATGAGCATTGACAGTTGCAATAATCTGAACTGTCATTAGTGATTACCTTTTGGTGCTTATGTTTTCTTGATGATGTTTTGTTCAGGTTGGGACCAATGAATACGGAGTTGAAACAAAGAAAGGCAGTGGTTCATAGAAAGCGTACAAGGCCAACTGAAAAGGCTCGGCCTGAAGAGGTGATACTCCTTTTTTTCTCAACTTTAATGTTGATTTTGATTGCAAGATTTTGATTACAAGGCCAACTGAAAAAGCTCGGCCTGGTTGGGTATTATGCTAGTTGCAGAGTGTGGGAACGGGGAAAGCAAATCCTGTTTCTATTTGCAGTGTCAATTGTGATTTATAAGTTTCTCGTATTTGAATAGATGCAAGGTGTGTGTTAAGTGTGTTCCAAAGTTCAGTGATCCATAATTAGTTGTGATATGTGGTGTCTTCCAAAGTTCAATGATCCATAACTAGTTGTGATATGTAGTGTGTTCCAAAGTTCAATGATCCTAAAAGTTTCTCGTATTTGCTAAACTGTAACTATGATGTGCACAATTGATTTTCCCATGATTTTCTTGCGAGAATGAGCACTGATACAAATTAGTGGTCCTGTGAAATAGGTTGATGATGCTGGAGGAGAAAAGAAGACAGATACTGATAAGAATATGAAAATAATCTTTGATATCTTAAAGGAGAAGAAAAGTGTTAGACTTGAAAATTTGATCTTGAACAGAAGGTCTTTTGCAGAGACTGTGGAGAATTTATTTGCACTCTCATTCTTAGTGAAAGATGGCAGGGTTAAAATTGTTGTGGATGAAAGTGGATGCCATTTTGTTTGTAAGTGTATTTCTTCAGAGTAAATTTAGATTTTATCTTCATTTGATTTGTACTTTTTATATATTTTTGCTGTTGGCCTGACTCTTTTTTGTCACTTATTTCTTCAGCACCTAGGAATGCTCCAGCTCCCAGTTCTGTTATGTCAGGGGAGGTTGCTTACAGACATTTCGTCTTCAGATTTGACTTTAGAGATTGGAAGGTAAGGAATAGGAATTTGATTTTTTGTGCCAACAGAGATGTCTAAGATCTGTTTTGGCAATAATCGATTTGCAGCTGATGAAGGGTGTGGTGCCGGAAGGCGAGGAGCTTATGCCACGTAGGGAAAGTTCTGGTGCTTCTCAGGTGGAGCCAGATGCTAACAACACTCAAGGAACACGATCTAGGACACCCATCAGGAAATTCTCTAGGAACCGTGGCCTGGTTGTCCAAGAAGATTCAGTTGTCGTGGAAGACTCTCCCGATATTGATGATGATGTAGATGCAAGAGCCACTGGCCTCATGAGGTGCAGGCGTAAGCTTGCTTGAATGAGAGGCTTTCTTAATGATAGCAAGTTATGGTAGCAGCTTCTATTTTGGGTTGCATAATGCGTGTATATATACAAGTAAACCTGGCGTATTTAGGCTACTAGGTAACAATTTGCAGTGCCGGCTGCAGTTTCAGGCCGATGCTGTCTTTTCGCTTTCCTTCTGGGAAACTGATCTTCAAGTTACAAGCAACTTCTTTAGGGTTCTATGCAAGGATGATTTGTTAAACTAGCCCACTAACCTCAGTAGTCACTATGCATATTCGTCATGAAAGACTAATCTAAGTTCTTAGGGACATTTTGTACTTTGGTGCATTACTGTAATCTTTTCAAATCAGTTACTGGTTTTTGGTAGGTTATTATTATGCCTTGCCTCTTGAATTGGTAGATAATGTTAGCTAACACAACGGTGCCACAGTCATACAGTAATACTAGCAAAGTGTCATCGAACGTCCATAAGCAACTGATTCACATGAGTCAATTGGTAGATAATGTTTGCTTGCAGCATAAGCTGAAAGGATTATTTGCATGGTGATCGCGTGGGGAAAAAAAGAGATGGGAATTGCAAACAAGAAAAGGGATCTACAGGAAATATAAGTTAAACATTGCAAACATTGTCTGCAACTATCGTTGTCCCTCTAAAAACAAATTCTCATGCAAAAATTAGGGCCGCTGGCGATGCCAATGAAGGGGTGGATAAGAATAAGGCGGCAGCACTATGTAATCGAAGTCTCACTTGGTGGATCAACCTCCCTGTAGTTTAACCTTGCTGATTGTCTTTTGGAATGTCAAGGTCTTTGAATATTGGACTGTCAACTCCGACACCCATTGTGTTGAGGCCATTGTCAACATACATAACAGTACCAGTGACTGCAGAAGCCAGAGGTGATGCTAAGAAGGCAGCAGCATTGCCCACCTCATCTGTTCGATCAGTTTTGTAAACTTAGTAATGACCATCGGTTGAAGAAAATGAAGAAATAAAATCTAGTGGTAGGGAACTACTCAAGATCACCTGCAGATAGCTCTTTTTGCAAGGGTGCATTGGCTAATGAATATTCAATCATAGTATCAATAAATCCAATTGCTTTTGCAGCACGGCTTCTTAGTGGACCTGCGGATCAAGAAAGTTGAGGCAATAGCAACAAAGGAGAAACTTGTAAAAGTACTCAAATCTGCTGATATCAAACAAATCCCGACTACAAGTGTAGTGTAATTTAGTACCAACTTATAACTGCACCAATCCAGAAATGGGACAGTGAGAGACGGTGCTAAAGCAATTGTGTTATGTATTGCAGAGACTCAACTTGCCAGTGAATAATATCTTAAGTGTTACATATAGCAGAGACTCGAAAGTTTTTAAAGCATCTAGTTATAGCTATTGTGTCCTGATAAAGAGCAGCCTATCTAGTTATAGTTATTGTGAACAAACAAAGAGCTACCTGTCTAGAGAACTGAGTTGAGAACGAGAATAAAAAATACATCAGAATTTATATTCCAATCAACTAGGGTTACTGAACAAGATGGGCCCAAATTATATTCTGTGGATATGATTACATCTTGATTAAAACTGGTTGATGGAGGTAAGGCCATGGGCAGTGGTACAACATCCTAGTGATCAAAGATAAACTAAAGGCATTGGGTTCAACAGGATTGTTAAATTCTGTTGAAAAAGATGAGAAGTTGATAGAAAATTGAGGGGTGAGTTACCAGCAGATATTGTGTTGACCCTGATCCTGTTTTTCCTTCCTGCTTCAAATGCAAGCACCTGTATAAGAATAAATTAAGTCAAGAAAATCCAAGTTGCTCTGTATATTCATACATCAAGAGCAGAGGTAGAAAGGAAACAAATACTTACACGTGTGTCACTTTCAAGTGCGGCTTTGGCAGAACTCATGCCTCCACCATATCTGCATACAAGAAAAATTCAAACTATAAGCTATGAAAACTCATAATTGTGCGACTCCAGAAGATGAAAACATCAAGATAAACATACCCTGGTATGATCCTCTCTGAAGCAATGTATGTGAGAGAAATAGATGAACCACCTGCATCAACATAAATCTGTTTAGATCATGTTTGCATGTCTAAAGAAATTAGAGATGTAACTGAAAATGCTACAAGATTATACAAGAAAGAAGCCATACCTCGATTCATAATTGGAAGGAAATGCTTGAGTAAAGAAACATATGAGTAACTGGACGCAGAAATGGCTGCAAGATATCCTTTTCTTGATGTTTCCAAAAGGGGTTTGCTGACCTATTAAGATGCTCATTGTTATGTAGAAAATATAGAAATTCATACAAGGTTCAATATGAGATTTTCTTTAACCTCTGGTCCATTGGCAAGCGAGTGCACAAGGATGTCAATGCTGCCAAAATCCTGTTTAACAGATTCAGCAACTTCCTGCAAAAAAATGACCATATAGAAGGTCACTGGATACATAAATCTGTAGTCCATTATAAAAGTTGAAAATCTCTAAGATGACAGAGAAACCACATGCTAAACATGTCGTGTGGAAATTTAAAAAGCAAGCAAGGTTGTCTGGAATTCTTTATAAGACAACGAAACATCCAAACAATCTATATTCAAGGGTAGAAAACTAAACAACAAGATATCAAAATCTTTCAGCCTGAGAATAACTAAAATCTGATCTACAAGTTTGAAATTTTTCGGTAAAGCAACACAAGGTAAACAATTTAAATCATGGAAATGCAATACAAGGTTAACTGGGGCTCTTGGAAGAATTCAACATGATAAACAAGGGAACTACAAATTTATGGGCCCATACCTGAACAGTCCATTTACTGGATCCAGCATAACGTTTATTTGTTTTCACCTGCAAGAAATAACATAAAAGCTTGTTATGTCAAAAGATGTTAGACTGATTTCATGTATTGCACATAGACTATATTCTTCTCGTCCATTACATCTTCAGGTACATCCTCAGGGTTGTCAAACACTGCATCAAGGGGGTATACTTTGGTGATATCCATCAAAGAACCATCTGGCAACCTGAAGAACCGGATAATTGTTAGTAGATTCCCTTTATAAGTCTCACATTAGAGCATAAATTAGATAACCTCTAGCATCTTACACACGAGATTCATCAAATTTCCCCCGTCTCAGGCTTGTTTCAAAAATGTTCAAAGCCTGCAAAAGAAGCTTCCATGTCACTAACAGAATACTTTTACATGGCATAGAAAATTTAAGCAAACAAGAAAAAAGATATTGTAAAGAAGAACGGTAATTGAACTACTAACAGGCACCCATGTTCCGACAAGAATTTCAGCGCCTGAAGCAGCAAGAGATTTTGCTATGGCCCAACCATACCCATTGTCATCAGCTACACCAGCAATAAATGCCCGTTTACCTAAACATTGCTTTTAGTTTAGATGATCACGGCTTTGCAGAAGTACTCAGTGTATTCAAAAGATGGCACAAAATGGCCTTTTTAGTAGCATGCAAACCTAAATATAGGCAATTCCAAGGAGAATCTCAGAAATCAACTTCAGGCTAAAAGAGGTCTGGCAAGAAGATGACTGATTAAAATAGATGTTGAATCCATCATTTATAGAGGGAAAAAAATGTTTTCTAGATTCTGCTTCCATAAATGCTAAGAGCATATGCAGGCAAAGAGTTGAGCATTCTAGCCAACAAATAGAGAAACAAGAGAAAATCAAACGTACCTCTCAAATCAATTGGCAATCCAGACACTGGCTTGCTGTCACTAGATTCAGACATTGCCTTTGTCACAGCCTTATTCAATTTAACTGAAGATGACATGAAAGTCCTTTGGAAAGGCTGGATAGACGATATATGAGAACTGCTTGCAAGCTTGGTCCATGATGCCCCTTTAGAACTGGCTCCAAGAATAGCAGCACCTGCCTTGACGACTCTGTGGGAAGAGGAAATGCAGGGCCTTGCAGTTGCCATTTGAAGGCCAGAAGCCGCAGTTGCCGCCATTCTTGATAAAAATAACTTCTTAGATGAAAATTGAGACCTGCAGAACATCCAAAGATCATTCACCATGCTTCACCACATGAAATCCATCTCTATAATATCATCTCAAAATCCTGCCAAGACTAAGCACTCCAAAGGTAGAAATCCATTTATGGATCAAGAGTCATGAACCGAAGCATATTAATTACTAATTTTCAACATTCTATGTCACGAAAATTTGGCATTTGCATGCTATGCTATCATGAAAAATCACTGTTTTCTTCATAAGAAATTATTTTTTTTAAAAAAAAAACTTGCTACTCTCCATTCTTGTGACTTCTTGTCATCTTAAAAAACTCTCACTCCTATGATGAACAAAAAAACCACCTCTATGAATCCAAGGAAAGAAGATAAAATTGAATAGCAAATCAAAATACTTGACTGGAACCAAGCTAATGGGGCCACAACATAAAGAACTGCACCAAGAAAACTAACATTATGAGCTAAACAGAAAAACTACAAGCTAAAATGTGTACTTAGTCAAGATCTAAAAAGAACATATCTTCAATTAACTTCAATCATTCACAAACACCAACCAACATGAAAACAAGCAATTCAACTTCATAATCCACCAAACCATCAACCCCAACTGGCTCAAATCTCATATTCTAATTACAAATCCAACCCAAATTAGGGAAAAACCAATAGATTAGGCATTAAAACACGCACAAACAGAGAGAAAGTAAGTGAGGGTCAGCGTGTAAGCTACCCGTGGAAAATGTAGACAGCCAATGTGAAAAATTAGCTTAGAAAAGAAATGGGTTTTCTTCTAAAAAGCTAATAAAGAAGAAAATTTTGCTTTTGGTGAGAGTTACGAAGGAAATGTAGAGCGTTTTTTAAGGAGAAGAGAAGGGTTCTTGTGGGTTTTTTCGACAAGATCGAGGCTCCTAGATTGATTGAAAGCTGACTCTCCTGTTCTGTTCTGTTAGTTTAGTTGCTGTTTCATTTCTGGTTGTTTAGCCTGGTGGCTAAAAATCAAGGTTGGTCCTCATATTTTGTTACATTTGATCAGATCAAATTCTGTACTTTGGATTAGATTAGGTTTTAATTTCAATTTAATTTGATTTTGAGACTATTTATCTGATTTCGTTACTAGTTTACCATCCAGGTGAATTCAATGTGGTAATGATGTAATTGGAAAGAGGATTTGAGATTGCATTTAATTGAAAATCGAGGGGCTGATTTGAGTTAATTTAATTTTAGAATCTGGTTTGATCAAATACATGAAGTAGAGGGATTATATGTGATATTTAGCAGTGATCTGGGCATCATAAAATGCTGTATTGATTTGGTGGGATTCTGTAATTTAATTAGAAGATGGGATACTCAGCGCGACGTTTGGCCTTGTAACATATTGATTAATGGGTGGCAATAGGCATGGTTACAAAAACGTCGACCTTTTCAATGATTTAAAATTATATTATAATAATAATAATAATAATAATAATAATAAATAAATAAATAACCATTTTTTTGCACCCATTCGAATCCAGACTAAGCTGGGATTAATAAACAAATCAACTAGTTAATTCATTGGGCCAAATCTTAGAACTAGAGTTATAGTTCCTTGTCAAGAGTTTGAAACTTATACCATGAAATAAAAGTTATTCAATTACTATAGATTATAAATCCATTTACCTAAAATTCGCAATTATTTTTTCAGTGTAATTCAAACCAATAGTATTAATCTCTTACAATAAATTTACCTGACACATGAAAAGGTTCATCGTTAAAATTAGTCATTGATCCATACATGAAACCTTAATAACTAAAATTGGCCGAGGTTTGAGAAACCTGTCCAAAAAAAAAAAAGAAGTGTTGGGATGGGCTCTTGGTTAATGAACAATTAAATGATGAGTTAAGCCCAAACCCAATAAAATAATTTTTCCAATTTGCCCAAAAGATAAAATACCCCATCTATCCATGAACCTCATATTTTTTTTTTTATTATTATTATTATTTGGCATGGGGGTAGTTCACGGTTAAGAGGAAATGAATTATAAAGCATGGCGAGCATATAGATTAATCCTAGCCTGCTCTCACAGCTTAATTTGATAACTCGATGGTTCAGAACATTGTTTATATCGAGTTTTAAAAATAAATTAGATAGAAATTTAACTAGTTAATCTGATAATTAATTTATAATTTGATCAACATCTAATCTATTTTTTATTTTTTTTTAAAAAATTATTATTTTAAATTAATCAACCTTATTCATATTAATTTACCAATCTTATAACCTGAATGCTGAGTGAAGCTACACTTCATAACTCTAAAGGTGAACACGATAAGAAGTTAAGGGTCACTTGCCAGTTTAAATAGTGCATTTTTGTCTTTTGATAACTATATCTTAATTAGGTTAATCAGTATTTGGGAACCCTAAAAATTTAAATTTTATTTTTGTTTAAAATTAATTTTTTTATATTTTTAAATAATATTAATGTGTTAATATTAAAAATATTTTTTAAAAAATAAAAAAATATTTTTTAATATTTTTTTTTATAAATATTTTGAACTGTAACTCCTAACACTCTCTGTTATCACATTAAAGAAACCGTTTAGAAGTCTACCTTACACGTTTTGAGGGTCTTATATGCCCATACCTTTTAGAGGATTACAATGATCATTTTTCTTATTTTATTGTACATAATTGTGTTTCGAAAAGGGCGAAGGAAACCTATAAACATACACGCAGTGAACTCATTGGGATGCCACATGCAATATGAACAGTGTACCGTCTATTGGTGGCCACTAGTATTGCAAAATGAATTAAATTGTGTTCTGTTTTAAAAAATAATTAATAGAATTAAAAAGAAGATGTTTTTCGGAATGAATTAATAAATATTAAATTAAACATAGTGAACACTTTCAATAATTAATTAATTAATTTTGAAACTAGAGGAATTATCTTTAATTTAGTTTGAAAAGTTAAAGGAAATAATTTATAATTCACTCTAGTATAGGATAGAACATTGTAACCAAGATTCAATTATTTCTTATGTTTATTTACTAATTACCTTATGTTATTATTATAGTTGACTCTAGTTAGGTCTAAAAAAACATGGTGAGCTAGAGTTAATTCCAAATTTATTCTAATTTAAATTTAAATCAATTTTTTTTAAATAATATTATATTAACTTGAAAATAAACAATGGGTGGACGAAGAGATTCTCAGTATCACAAATGGTGGGAGACAGCTTATATATCTAATGATAAGATGAACTGAAATGGACACTCTCCGGCCCTGAATACATGATTTGATAAATGAGGGAGATATTGCACAGTATAATATATATATGGCCCCGTCCTTATCACTTTTTCATCTTTGTTTTCTTCTCTCCCAATTCTTTCATAATGTTTTCCTCATGTGTGAGTTAATATATATATATATATATGTGTGTGTGTGTGTGTGTGTGTGTGTGTGTGTGTGTGTGTG
>NW_011499866.1:735719-741314 GCF_000495115.2 Populus euphratica | reverse complement strand
GTGTGTGTGTGTGTGTGTGTGTGTATGTATATGTGTATATGTTGAAAATCCTTTTTGAATGCTATTCTCGAGGAAATATAGGTTTTTATTGGTGCCCTAAGAGTTGTGGCTTGGTGGTTAGGCGTTCGTTCAATTATCATTTGAAATAATTTGGATTCGAGTCCTCTTATGGTTGGAGAAAAACATGATTGTTAAATATTATATATTTGAAAAAATTATGATTCGAAATTTAAATCTAATTCGACATATATTTTAAGTTAAATAAAAAAAGATATTAATTTGATAAAATATTAATTCTAATATTATTTTAATAAAAAATAATTAATTTAAATTAATTCAGTAATTTAATGATGCGAGACGTTTTTAAGTCCACCTCCAAAACCAGATTGACAAAGTCTCATAATTAGAAGAAAAACAACTCACTTTATTTTTATGTATGAGATTGGCACTGTGTAACATCTCTTTACATTGACAACTTTCTAGTTTTTATGCATTTTCCTTGCTAAGTCTAACGCGTTTTTCTATCTAAGTCTAGTGTTTATATCTGTTAAATAATATTTATTTATATAAAATTAAATAGTATTTTTAATTTGATTTATATATAATTTATTTATATTTAGATTAATATAAACACGTATAACAAACAAATTATTAAGAATTCTAGTTTTTTTTATATATTTGATTTGAATTACTTTAATATAATATCTAATTAGTTAAACCTTTAGCTTGTTAATTTTATGGAACTCTTTGTCTCTATAAAAATCATGTTCACTAATGTCAGAGCCATTGTTGGTATCAAAATCGTTATTATCATCCACTTCATTCCTTTTAGGATGTTCTAGTATGCTCAATACATTCCTTTAAAGTTGAACTTCATATCTATTTTTCTAAACATCATACATGAGTTATTTGACCTATTAAAATTTAGTATTTTGATTTTTCTTCAGCTTTTGCAATTTGATATTTCTATTTTGTCTATATAGTTGTTTTGGTATTTCTTTTTTTTTTTTCAGTTTCTGCAATTTGGTATTTGTGTTTTGTTTTTATATTTTTTGAGAGTGGTATTTTATCTTCCGCTTTTGTAAAATCTGGTATCTCGATTTGCATTCAACTTCTGTAATTTGGTATTTTTGTTCTGTCTCTGCAATTGTTTTGGTATTTCTTCTTCTATTTAGTTTTATAATTTTTTTTAAAGTAATATTTTGTTTTTCACTTCTACAAAATTTAGTATTTCGACTTTCCTTCAACTTCTGCTATATCATCTACTACCAAAGAGATTATTTGATTACGTTAATTACTTATTGATATAAGAGTTTTATTTTCTTATCCTACATTTATATATTGTGACAACTAGAGTTCTATTCAGATTGTTTACAACTCGATTTTTCATGAGCAAACCAAACACATTAAGATCAATTGTCATTTTATTTGTCATCTTCTCAAGTATAACATCATTACTTTGTCTTTTGTTCCTTCTTCCTTATAAATTGCAATTTCTTTTCAAGGCACATTCCATCTCTTGTTTTTATTTTCTAGTTCGCAAACTCTTAATACTTGTAGCTGTCGTATCGTAAATTTGATGAGAGATGTTAAATAATATTTTTCTAGTCTTATTTATTTAGGTTAGAATAACATTTTCAGTCTAACCTATATATAATTTCTTTATATTTAGGTTAATTTAAATACTTATAATAAAAAAATTATTAAGAATTCTAGCCTCCTTTTATATTTGATTTAAATTACTTTAATAATATCCACAAATATTTGAATAAAAAATAACACAAGGTAACATTTGTTTATTTATTTAAAAAAAAAGGAGTTTAGAGAATGGAAACAAAAAATGAGAGAACAGGACCAAGATAACTAGGGACTAAACCATATATATATATAAACACGCACGTATAGCGCGATGTTGTGCAATATGTAAAAAGATTTTATTAAACTCAAGTGAAGCTTTACTTTCACTAGATTGAAGTACAATAAAATCTTCTTTTTTCTCAACTTGACGAAAGATTCAAATAATTTTAGGTTAAATCTTGTACATAAACAAAAATCCTACATTGTAATCGCTGAAAAGGTCTTCTTAAGAATCAATTATCAAAATAGATTCATCTTTGTAATTCAATCTTGATCTAAGCCAGATGACCTGCTAAACTCAATGGCATATGCATGCAGCCAAATGGCACCTAACCATTTACATTCAGAAGACTTCATGGTTAAGACATTCAACTGAAGCCATGAGCAAAAAAATGGGAAAGATCGAGTATCCTAGTTAAGCAATTTTTTGTCACTCAGCACCTGTTTGGGAACAAGGTTGCAACTGCAATTCAACCTCATTAATCTGCACCCCAAACAGCCTAAACCCTTTTTGTTTAACCTTGTTTTTCAATATTTCCTTCTCTTCCTTCAATTCTTTCCCATCCTTTTGCAACTTCTTTCTCATATTTTGCCTTAAAACGACAGCCAATTCTCGTTGCACATCCTCCGTTTGGTTAAACCCGTCAACCTTGCCGCTTTGGCCATTGCAATAAACTACGTCAATCATGGAAAAGTATTGGCCTTGACCATGTTGCTCTTGTACCTTGTTTGGGCAGGCACATGTATAAAATACAATGATGTCTTTTTCCTTCAATTTTTTCTCCTTAACAAACCTATTCCAACCCTTTGTGAAAACAAAGCTTTGGCTACTCCTCCAATAGCAATATCTAAATTTCCAAGACTTCATGAACCTGTCGTAAAATATGAGTTCTGTGTCATCTACCCCAGCAGTATTTAGTACCCTATCATCTTCAACATCTTTAAAAATATAGGGGAAGTACTTAACAGCAAATTTTTTGGGTATCACAAGTCTATTAAGCTTCCCTACATCACTTGGTGTTAGATCCTTTTGAAAAAGTTGTGTGCATGAGAGTTGTTCATCATCTGCATGCACCCTCCTTCCATTGGGATCATCACTTCCACCAATTTCTTCTCTTTGTGATTGTTTCATTATAAAATCCACAAAAATCTGTTGATAAGATCCATCTCTAATCATATTCAGAATCTCTTCGGTACTATATTGGTTTTGGAAGCTAGGCTCTTGAACATTGCGGTCGTTCCATGGAAAATTTCGATGTGAATCCGTGCTTCTGAGCTTTATGGCAGCACTATCATAGGCCATAGCTGCTTCTTTCTCGGTCTTGAATGTTCCTAGCCAGATCCTTTGATGATTTGAATATATTTGTGCACCCCAATGTCCATTTTTTTGTGGCACAATGCCTTTGAATTTTGCTACATTACCGATATTGCTATGAAGCCTTCCAAGTTTGTTGCTTGTGCTAAATGCCAAAGTTTCCACATTGATGATGGGACTTTTGGCACTTGAAATCATGCTTGATGATGCATCTTGATCTTCCATTGCGGCTCCAATTTGAAACATGAAGGCATATAGAATATACAATTGTTTGAGCAAAATAACAAACGAGGCAACAAACTTACCTACATTGGAGGAGTAAATGTTGCATGAAACATGAGGGAATTTTTATGTGGAAAACAAAACAAGTTAGGTATCATTTGACAGCCGAATCAAACAAATCACATTTTTCAAAACAAAAAAAAATATTGTTAGGATGAAAACAACTAATTCCATTGAAAAATTTAGAACATAAATGCAATATCTTTGCGAGTAAAAACAAGTTTGAAAAGGCCTTTTACCTTAATTTAGTCAATTGTTGTTTAGTTTGTTACTTAGGTTAGTTGCAAGCTTGCACACATATCTTCATGTTTAATGTATTTTGTTAAGTTTGAGACCCTGAAAGGTTGATAAAAGGCAATTTGGCTACTTATCACTACTAAAACTTTAATCAATATAAATAAAAATATTAAGAGAATATTTTTATTAAAAAATTGTTGATGAATTTTATCGAGAAAAATATTTTCTTAAGGGAATTACAGTAGAAAAAATATTAAAATTAAAAAAATAATGGTGTGCTATTTTTACCAACATAATTACTGATAGA
This sequence comes from Populus euphratica, assembly GCF_000495115.2. Lineage (NCBI taxonomy): Eukaryota > Viridiplantae > Streptophyta > Magnoliopsida > Malpighiales > Salicaceae > Populus > Populus euphratica. The sequence goes on along the minus strand of NW_011499866.1, from coordinate 737,316 downwards.
AAACTCTATCGGTAAATTCATTGGTAAACTATGAACATTGTTTATCATATCAATTACAAAAAAAATCATCAACGAAAAATTATGTCGGTATTTTCAAGAGAGCTCTGCAATTGTTTACTTTTCTATTGCAGTGTTAATTAATATTTTTTATTGATAAAATCAAAAATGGATTAAAAAGTCATCAGTGTTATTTGGTTGTCTTCTGAAAATTTTTGATTAAATTTAAATTTTAAATTAAACATTATAAACAGAATCCCCAACAGATTGAAAATTGTCGATGATATTTAATGGTTTTTGAAATTTTTTTATTAAATTAAAAATTTAATTATAAATATTAATGATAGAATCACAAGATAGAATAATTAAAAATATTAATATTTAATTATCTATCATTAAAATTGTCGATAAAATACCATAATAGAAAACCTAGAATCCTTAATTTCACAACAAACAGGGCTTTTCTTTTCTTTTTCTTCTTCTTCCTCATATGTAAAAAAACATCAATATTCATTTTTTTTCTCTTTTTTTCTCTCCTCAACTTCTTCTTTTCTTTTCCATGCTCTTATATGTATTCTTCTTCTTTTTTCTTTTTTTTTTCTTAGTTTTTTTTTAATTAATATACGTTATGAATTTTTTTTTCTTTCTCTCTTGTTAGCTTCACTTACAATTATACTAAGGTAAGATTTTTTTTTCTTTTTTTTATGTTTTTTTCACTATATTTGTTTTTTATTTTATTTTTAATTATTTTTGTTCTTAATAATTATATGAATATTGTTGTATATTTTTTTCATATGATTTTTTTCTTCTTTTTTTCCAAGAATTTTTAGTATTATAAAGTGTTGATTTATATTAATTTAATTATTTTATAGTTTTGTAAAATATTTTTTTTTTAATATTTTTAAATAATTAACAATGAAAATACATACAGTATCTTTTCAAGGAAAATACCAACAGAATAAAGTAAATATTTTTTTATGGGCCTTTTTTGTTATTAAATCCATCGATAATGATATTTCTTTATTACTAATAGATTTATTAAAAAATAAAAAATTACTGACAAAAAAGTCACTAACAAAGCATTTCTATTGGTAAATTAATTACTATCGAAATGATAATACAAATACTAATAAAACATTTCATCAATAAATCTAAAAAATTATGGTAGTACATGTAGATAGAATCCTTATCTAAATCCATATGGTGAAGTGGTTAAGAGTGTAAAATCTTTAAGAAAAAGGGAAAGGTTTCTATTTACATATCTAAATTTCGAAACCCAAATAGGTTAATCTCCTATGTTTGCTTAATTTAGCATTGATGGCTAAGTTTTGTTGCCATAATCCGGTTGCCTTAATTACCTAGTATATGGGTAATGCCATTTAGTTTCCACAATTACTGGAAGAAAAAAAAACAAATCAATTGCTGTAAGAAAGAGGGCACCAGCAACTTGATGAATTTGTTCTTCTTAAAATTAGCATTTAGCATCTTGTACTCCTACCTGCATTCATTGGTCAATAAAAAAAGAATGCTACGACTGATCATTAATTATTTGTAACTTTCTGTTTATATATATATATATATATATATATGTATATATATA
>NW_011499866.1:686782-735664 GCF_000495115.2 Populus euphratica | reverse complement strand
TATATATATATATATATATATTGAAGTTAAATATCTAATTGCTTAATTAGAAGGTTATATCAAAGATCATGTCATAGCATTAATCTAGAATTCTAGAATATTGCAATAGAGTCTACTACCTCCATGCTAGATGATCCAACAATTTTTTTTTTTTTTTGATGTGACTATATCCAATTCATATCCACTTAGAGGTCTGCATACATGACTCCCCTTAATTAAGACTTTTTTCTTTTATAGGTAAATTGTATGAATGTGTGGTAATCAATCAATTAACATATGTATTAATTTAGGAGTTGATTTAATTAATTAATGGATGCTCTTATACATCTTCAAAAAAAAAAACTCAGTATATAATATATATGATCCAATTAAATCAAGAAATTGATGTGTAAACGAACTTTCACTTAAGTAGAAAATCTTAAAATCACAAGAAAGGTGAGAAATCATACATTCTCTCGTACTTAGTAGCATGGGTATGCAAATGATTTACGCATCAATTTTTCCTTGAATTGTAAATTCTGATTTTGACGTTATTATTTATTTATTTTTTACTGAAATTGGCTATTTGTTTTAGTTTTTTTTTTAATAATCTAATGCAAGTAGCATGCTAGCTGTAATTATTGATCAGCGTGTAAAGGATTTTTCTTATGCTGTTTCCTTTTTGGATTATTGATAAGAACACTTAACAACAAGACTAAAATAGGGTTGCTTATAAAGCTGATTTATTCTAGTTCTTATACGCTATACATTTGATGGATGATAGCAATTCTAATTTTGTCTTGCAGTCCATTTTCTCAAAATGTGGCTGAATATATATATTTACCTACTTTTCTGTAAGTAATTGCTTGAAAGTTGACCTATGAATAATAAGTTGTTTGTCTTTATGTTAAAGAGATAGATATTGAAGTTTAAGAGAACTTATTGTCAACCTTTTTTGTCAATTTTTTTTAAATTTTTATTAGACACAAAAAACTAAAATAAATTCATAAATGTGATAATTCGTCATAAATGAAAACCAAGTTGTGACATTATTTGCACTATTTAGGTTCACTATAGCAAAATTAAATATAGTGTTTATAACAATTATGAGTATGAGTAGTGTAATTTAATTAATTAGAGTAAAGTTTTATTTTTTAAAGATTATTAATTTTAATTTTATAAATTTTAGAATTGGTAGAGATTTATATGATTATTAACTTTAAAATTTATAAAATTAATTGATATATGTATAAATTAATCTGAATAACCACATTAATAATAATAATAATAATAATAAATATAGTGTTCATGACTGTTGCTCATGCGCATGGTGATGGGTTATTTAGAATTTATGATTTGATAACACTGAGAAGAAGTGAAATTGAGGAGAGACTATCAAATTTCAAAGAAAACTAAAGACTTGGTGAGGAGTGAGATGCCATCCTTTTCACATGAAAGTATTCTCCCATTGGCTATGATCTGATCATGGAAGACATGACCAAGGTTGTGGCACACACTCTTCTAAGGAGACCTCTCTTCCCTGTTCCATTTTCCACCCATATTTTCTTCTTTAATGGCAACAATAAAGTGCGCTGAAAATGACTTGCACCGTCCACCCTTCTTCTCACGATTGTTTTCCTATAAATTAAACTCTCTCGCAGCATGCTCTTAGCCATCTTCCTCTCTTGCATTAATTAAACCTCCACCTCTCTTTTTGTTAGTGAGTTTTCTTCTGGGGACTACGCTCTTGCTATTATTCTGGACTGGTACTGCATTTTCTTCGTCCCGAGTTCGAATCTTATATGCTGCAAGATGGAAAAGAATATTGAATTTTTTTTTTGTTTATTTCTTATTTTCTTCTTGTTAAACATGGCCATGCATGAAGTCTTGACGTCCTATGTCGCGTGCCATTACATTATATAAGTGCTCTTTCCTGTTTCCTTCAAATTCTGTTCATGAATCCATATCTTCCTTCCATCCCTAACCAGTTTCTGATCTTATTTTGCAGAGAGAATATTCTATTGCTGCTATGGATTCAGACCCTTCCACCGATTATGTAAAAACAAATTCGAGAATTAGTAAATACTCAAGATAAACGTGAATTTATGTTCTTAGATTCATGAAAACATTAACATTTGTTGTTTTTATTTTTCTAAATGTAAGCAGGTGACAGGAGAAAGTGTCATCTCTAGAGAAAATGTAGCTGTCAACAGAATCAGAACTGAGGAAGAACAGGAGATTGGTAGCAATAAGCGTTCCATTATTTGGAAGAGCTCTGGAGGGTGGAAAGCTGCAAGCATCTTGCTAGGTATTGATAACGTAAAAAAAAAATGCAACTTCTTAAATGGCTTGTAAAAAATGTAAGTGATTAATCTTATTTTCTGTTTTCTACTTCGTTCTGCTGCAGCAAATCAATGCCTGGCTACACTAGCTTTCTTTGGAGTTGGTGTGAATTTGGTTCTGTTCGTAACAAGAGTTCTTGGTCAAAGTAATGCTGATGCTGCCAATAGTGTCAGCAAGTGGACTGGCACAGTTTATCTGTGCTCACTCATTGGAGCTTTCCTCAGTGATTCATACTGGGGCAGATACTTGACCTGTGCAGTCTTTCAGTTAATATTCGTTTCGGTACGTAGAATTTGAAATCTAAATCTATTTTTATAATTTTGATGCGATCTGCTAACCACTTTGTATGTTAATTAGGGGTTGGCGCTAGTATCGGTATCATCTTGTTATTTCTTGATCAAACCAGATGGATGTGGTGATGGAGAATTAGCCTGTGAGCCAACATCGTCGATGGGAGTGGCTATTTTTTACTTGGCTATATATTTAGTTGCCTTTGGATATGGTGGACATCAACCTTCTTTAGCCACATTTGGAGCAGACCAATTTGACGAGTCGAAACCGAAAGAAAAAAATTACAAGGCAGCTTACTTTTGCTATTTCTATTTTGCACTCAACTTTGGATCTCTATTCTCAAACACTATTTTGGTGTATTTTGAGGATCATGGAAAATGGACACTAGGTTTCCTGGTGTCATTAGGCTCTGCAGTTTTAGCCTTGGTATTATTCTTGTTTGGGACACCTGGTTACCAGTATGTGAAACCTTGCGGCAATCCTTTGCCGCGAGTTGCTCAGGTGTTTGTGGCTGCAGTTAAGAAATGGGATGTTATCCCGGCGAAAGCTGATGAACTTTATGAAGTGGAAGGACCAGAATCTACTATCAAAGGGAGCAGAAAGATTCTTCATAGTGATGATTTTGAGTAAGTACCGAATTCCTACTTTAAGCCAATGATTCTTATAGTGTTTTTGTAGCTTAATAAAAGCCTTAAATCTTCATCCAATTCTTTAGCATCCATACTTTTCCTCTGGATCAGACCACGAAGTGGTCATTTTGTCAAGGCAAAGCGACATTGGAATAAGGTTTGTGTAAGGTTGATAGCCATAGTTTTTAGCTTTGAGCATGCCCGTGAAAGGGAATGGTAATTGATTTATGATTACTAATTATGTTTCTTTTATAATAATTTTCAGGTTTTTGGACAAGGCAGCAACAGTAACAGAGGATGATCTAAGTCAACAAAAGAATCCATGGAGGCTTTGCACAATAAGTCAAGTAGAGGAAGCTAAATGTGTTCTTAAAATGTTACCTATTTGGCTATGCACTATAATTTACTCTGTTGTTTTCACACAAATGGCCTCCCTCTTTGTTGAGCAAGGAGATGTCATGAACTCCTATGCTGGAAAGTTTCACCTGCCAGCAGCTAGCATGTCTGCCTTTGATATCTGCAGTGTCCTTGTTTGCACTGGGATTTATCGCCAAATCCTCGTGCCATTAGCTGGAAGGTTAAGTGGTAATACCAAGGGGTTAACTGAGCTTCAGAGAATGGGAATCGGACTCATCATTGGGATGCTAGCAATGTTCGCCGCAGGGGCTACCGAGATTGAAAGGCTCAAGCATGTTCCTGAAGGGAAAAAAGTTAGCTCACTAAGCATATTTTGGCAAATTCCACAATACGTTCTTGTCGGTGCATCTGAGGTTTTCATGTATGTAGGCCAGTTGGAGTTCTTTAACGGGCAAGCACCAGACGGGATTAAAAGTTTTGGAAGCTCACTTTGCATGGCTTCAATCTCCCTTGGCAACTATGTCAGCAGCATGCTAGTCAGCATGGTGATGAAGATTACAGCTAAAGGTGACAAGCCTGGATGGATTCCAGATGACTTGAACACAGGCCACATGGACAGGTTCTACTTCCTGATTGCAGTCTTAACAGCCTTTGATTTTGTGATTTACTTGTTCTGTGCCAACTGGTACACGCCTATCAACATTGATGACAGTCACGAAGGAATTGGGATGGAAAAGCAAGAAGATGATGCGCTTGCAAGAGTTTAATTAATTAGCTAGACCTTAACTGGAACCAAAACAGGAGGCTAAGATCCCTCTCTCAATGGCCACAGCACCATCAGCTTGTTGGCTATTGCTAGCTTTCACTTTCCTTTCTAAAGTACTTTAGGATGACTCGTTTCCACAAGAAGAAAACATGACCTTTGCTTGTTGAGGAATGATTGCTTTCTTCTTCTGGTGCTAGGATTTGGTAATATTTATTATAAATAAGTTTGGCAGATCTTGATGAGGCTGTGTCAAGTTTGGTTATGTTTGCTCTTGAAGCTTTTAAGTTTGATACAGACTCACGATAACGAAATGTAACGGAGAAGCTTTTAAGCTTGCTAATATTTATTATAAATAAGTTTGCTCTTGAAACTCTGTGTTTTATTTTTAGAATAACTTTAATGACTTGTTAAATCTCATAATATTTCAGAGTTTTAGCTGTAAACTTGGAACTCGATAAATCATAATTCTATCCTTCTACCACATGCGGCGTCGGTGGAGAATTCTAGGGGAAGCAGATCAGCATCAAGAAACAAACCACCCCAAATCCTATGGTTTTGGAGCCAGCAAAAAGGTTTCGAGAAATTAAAAACCCGAGTTTATTTATCTTTATATTTTAAAAAATTCTCTAAAAAAATTAAATTTTTTATTTTTTTATTTTAAATAAACACAATACCAAACAGGCTACTAGTCGAGAAATTGGTTTTCTTACTAGTTTTGAGTTTAAAAATATTAGCAAAAAAAAAAAAAAACAAGATGAAGATGTCAGAATGCAGAGCACAATGTTGTATGAACTTGGTTCATCGGCAAGACAAATGCTTCATAATTGATACGGCAGAATGAAGAGATTAGCACTGTAGTTAAGATGAATGTCCCATCATTAATTGCGAGAATTCGTTAATAAAACTAATTTTAATAAAACATGATAAGTATTTTTTTTTTTCATGGCCAGAGAGGAGCCCGATCCAGCAGCTTGAACAGGAAAGCCGAGGAAAGAAAGCTGGTGCTCGACCCAAGAATTTGATTTTCGTTAGTAGGTGTTTTAATTTTTAAATTCAAAACAAAAGGGAGGTGATGCAGGATTCTTTTAAAAAGTTTTTTTTAAAAAAAATATATTAATTTTTTTATATATTTAACATCAACTCATTAAAATCATAAAAAATATTAAAATAAATTTTTAATTTATTTATATTTTTAAGTAAAATATATTTTAAAAACGTTATTATATTCTGAATATTATCTAAATAGTATCAATTCTCCTATATATTAATTTTTTATTTAAATATATTAATTTTTTATTGTTATTCTTATTATTTTATTATTTCTACTACTTTTATAACTAATATTATTACTATTGTTTAGCATTATTATTATTATTATTATTGTTGAAAAAACATTATAAATTTAATTTGAAGAATATAATTAAAAAATATAAAATTTTGATAAAAGAGCCAGAAAAATAAAAAAATCAAATTAAAATCATTATTATCATCACAAAAATAAAAAAAAATATAAAAATAAAATTGAAAGTCTTCAACAAAAAAAAAAATCAGTAAATTGATAATATAAAAGAGACCCCCCTCTCTTTCTCAACCACGATGTTATTAAAAAGAATAAGGAGTATTTATCGTTGTTCAAGACGGTATGTAGATTAATTAATTTTTAATATTCTCATCTGGGTTGGAATTTGTAAATGCGTTTAGAAGATCCCTTTCACCGTCTAAATCTATATTAAAAAAAAAAAATCCTTTGATTGTGCATCATATTTATGTTTTTATTGGTATTAATTTAATCAACTCAATTTCAATTGAAAATATAAAAGAACTCTCCATCGATATAGCAAATGATTATATGTTAAACAGTGCAGATCTTATTTAAATTAAAAGGTAAAAAACAATTATACCTTTAAAAGCAGACTAGCAAGGTCAACTAATCAGCTAATTCATATAATCAAATAATATTACTATATAAATAGATCTCGTTGTAAAACTTTACTACTAGAAAATTCATTGGTGATAAAAAAAATTGCATTGTTATTGAAAATGAAAAATGGGTTCATGATAATGTGGAAGATCAATGCAAGTGTGGCATTTGTTACTTTCCGTTTTTTTTTTTTTTTTTCAGATTCTTATGTTGGGTTGGTTGTTGATGTGAGTGATTGCTGATAAAGCTGTGTTCTTGATGTTTGAATTGGATTGTTATTGAAAATGAATTATGGGCTTTTGAAATGGGATTGATGTATTTAAGATTAGTGAGTGTAAGGTTTTAGTTTTTGTTGATAGAAGTTGTGTTTCCTGATGATAAGTTCCAATTGTGGTCCAAGTATGTTATTGAGACTGGAATCTGGTTTTCTGATTATTTGATTGAGGACTCATATAGGATTCGTGAATGCAGAGGATAAGATTTTGTTTGGTGTTTGCTCTCAGTTGCGGGATTTGTGATTGCTGATTTTCTGTTGCTTTGTAGACAGCGTCCTCTTTTCTATAGCTTCAAGATGGGACTTCCATTGGCAATTAAACGAGCTTTAAAGCTTTCTAATGTGGCTTACTTATGCTCAGCTGCGTTGCTAGTGTTTCTTCCAGATCAATTCAAAAGTGGAGGGACAATGGAGCAGTTCATCACTGAGCAGATCATTCTGTATATTGGGAGCTTTTCTGTGTTTCTCTGTTGGGAATTGAGTCACCATTTACAACAGGTGAGCATAAATGTCCTTACTGTTTTTTATGCCTTCTGCTGTAGCTTGTGTTTATCAAAGACCATTACATGGAACGCGACTTCAATTAGTCTATGAATCAAAAAGCTTCATAACTTTGGCTTTCACGCTTTACACACACACACACACACACACCATCTGCTGTCTGTTGGTATTTCTTTTCTATTCTGGACAAGGAAAGAGTAGAAAAGAAGTAAGAGACATTTTTTTTTTTTTGTGACAGAGAATGTCCAATACTTATTGCTAGGAGACAAGTTAACTGAATGTCCAACCACATTTTTCTTCCCTGGAAAGTTAAAACAGTAGAAAAGGCATAAATAATTTTTTTTCTAAATGAGGACTAGCCAACGCTTTCATGGATAAAATTTACCAAATGCCTGTCTTTTAGTTGTCGTGCTTGAATTAAATTATAGGAATAATGTTCTTAATAAAAGATCTTCACTTGATTCAAGTTTTTTAATAATATATAATGTTTTCTTGAGGAAGTTAAAAGAGCATAGTAGTGCTAAAAGTCCTGGGTTTCCAATGACGCCAGTACAGGTTTGAGTTTTAAGAGCAGGCTTTGAAGCGTCTGTCTGTCTGTCTTCAAATGCATCCTCTGGATATTTTACTTCATTAAGAGAAATATAAAAAGAACATAAAATAGCAAACCTTTAGTTCGGGAGTGATTGCCACTCTTTGATAATATTGTTGCAAGAGGGTACCATATGGAACGACTTTGTCATCTTATTATTTGTTTCACTGCTGCATTACTTGCAAGGAAAAGTACTTTGCAAATGGCTATATGCTTGTGTTACGTTGTGTTGCTTGGTTTATAACTTTGAAATAGGTTATGTGCAGGCATTACCTCTTACTTTTGAAGATAATTAGACTTAGTTGTCTATCTTATCCCAATCCCTACTTCTTTTGACATCTTTCTGTTACTATGATGGTGCTACACACAAAAAGGTACTTATTTGCACCGCTGAAAGGTTCTGCAGCAGCAGAGACAAATCCCAGTGAGCCTCTCCTTGCAGCCCTTGAGGAGAACATTCCGGATTCTCTTCTGCAGTATCTTGCATATCTTGATCTTTGTATGGTTTGTGAGAAAATGTAGATGCTTGGCGCCGAGCTGCATTTTTTGAAGAAACTGGTGAGACCTACAAAAAAGTTGTTGCTGTGTGCTTGAGGCCTCAGGAACAGCTTACATCTCACTTGAGTGAAGTCTTGGAAGGTTGTTATGTTGATAAGGCACATCAATTATCCAATCAATTGCAGTCGCCAACTGACTCTCAACTGGATTCAAAACATTATGAATCACTAAACAACTTTCAGGTATGGAAAGTTGGCACCGATGACACTGATTTTTTATTTATTTAAATATTCTGTTTTTTAAATGTTTGTTGTAGTTACTTTACGTTTGCTTTCTCGTAAACAAATCATATTACTGGTAACATTGTCAATGTTCTAGTATTTCAATATGCTGTTTGGCAGATGATATCTCTGATTTTTAACATTCGTTTATACCTAGGTTAGCAAGCTTGTCTGATGCAGCAGAACCTGTTGCAATGCATCTGTTACTTTCAAATAGTGTTAAAAATTGATTTCTAGAAATCTGTTCGAATAGCCTATTGATAGAAGAAATCTCTTGTACTGCAAGCATCCTATGATTGAGGGTTTTTGCCACCTTATTTGAATTATTTTACCAAGATGAATCCATAGACAATTTAATAATGTTTTTCAATTCCCACAGAAGTATGCATGGTGTGCCAAGGCAGTTGCCTCCTTGACTGTATGGTCACACGAGGAGGATAGATTTGGGGTTGCACAACTCACTGGTAGCAAGGCTGCTATTCTCTCAACACTTATCTCCAGCCTGCTTGCTATTGAAGTTTTCATGGGGAAGAAGACAAGCTTGCAACCCCAACATTTGATGGGGCAGGTACTATTAAATGAAATACTCCAAGTACAGGAAGAAGAGATGTTGCGACAGCAAAAAAGCAAGGTGGTCCTCTACTTGCAAAAACTTGTGCCATGGCTGATGTGCTAAGGAACTCAATCTATGGCATTGTGTCTGCTTTCCATGATGAGATGCTCACGAGCATCAAAGCATGTCTTCTTGGGAAGGATTGGATTGCTAAAAGTAAATCTCTTTTGGGAACCCATAAGCTGCTAGCGAGTTACTTGGTTGCTTGTCATTTCCTGGATATCCGAGCGAGTTACTTGGTTGCTTGTGCTTGGCATCGTCCAAGTATTCTTGTGTCATTAAGGGCAAACAGCATCAAGGAGGATGCGCTCGTTTGTTGACCTGGAGCTACTCGCAAAGCTTTAACAGGTAACTTCAGTTTTGTTCTGGAGGATAACTGAAAGTGCAACTATAAAATCATGTTTTATGACTGCAAACCTCTCGAGGGTTGAGTTGAGATGCAAAATGATTTGAATCAAATGGTAGGAGATATAATGGCTACTGAGTGTTTGATGCAAATTGTTGCACAGGATAAATGTGACCTCTGAAAGACAACTGTTTGAACATATTTTCAGAAAAAAAAAAAAAAAAACTATTAAACCTCTGCGGGAAACGTCTCCAAATCTCTCGTTTGGTACATCTGGCTTTGGTCCCATTTTACTATTTTAGCATAGCTGTGAAACCTCTATGGTCTTGGAGGTTCGGTTCAAGTTCAAAAACAATTGACTGATTTAATAAAAAATCTGGGTTGACCCGGGCAAAAGCTAGCCCTCAGCCCACTGACAATTCTTTTTTTTAAAAGGTGTATTTTGAGAGGTGGGTTGAAATTTATTTATTTATTTAAATAAAATTGTGTTGTTTTAAAAAAAATTCAAGAAAAATTAACGAGTTAAAGATAAGATTTTGATCAAGCAAGCAGGTTTTTTATGGGTTAGTCAAGTATTTTTCTTTGATTTTTTTTTTTTAAATCTAGATTGGTTCAAGTTTGGGGTTGGTTAGGTCCTCAATAACTATTTTTCAATATAGTAAGGATGAATTATTAAATTTTAATAACTATAAGGACTAAATTTATCTTATCTACTTTTCTATCTCCATGAGATAGAAAAGTAGAGTACGTCATACCTAACCATCTAAGTGGTGGTCAAGTAATAAGAATTTGGGATCAAGGAGTTTGTTCCCTTTGTGGTCTCATGTTCGAATTCTTGGTTGCTCATATGATGGTCACTGGAGGCTTACATGATCGTTAACTTCAGGACTCGTAAAATTAGTCATGGTACACGCAAGCTAACCTGAACATCCACGTTAATCTAAAATGTACACCCAAGCAAACCTGAACATCCACGTTAATCTAAAAAAAAAAAAATACACCATACCTCATTCACAAAATTAATAACATCACCCCCTCCTCACGCACGCCCACATCACGTGCGCGCCTCTCTCATAATTTTCTAAATATAAATAAACCCCATTTAAACCTAATTTTCGATTCCGCTTCTTATTTTTCATTTATTTCCCTTTGAAGTCCCTCTCTCCCCCCGCCCGCTCTCTCCTCCTCCTCCACTTCAAACCCTAACTTTCCTCTTATCCCCCCCCCTCTCTCTCTCCCCCTCTCCCTCTCCCTCTCCCTCTCTCTCTCTTTAGGGTTTTTTTATCCCTCCACTCTTCTCCTCTCAAGTTTCTCTCTTCGTCGTAGCAAGTTAGCTAGCGGAGGAGGAGCCGAAGCAGCAGTAGAGGTTACTGAGTTTTGGATCTGAAATTACTTATAAAGATAATGGAATTCGGAGGTGGTAACCGCAAGAGAGGCAGACTCGACGCTGCTTTTAATGGCAATGGCGGCCACAAAAAGACCAGACAAGGTACGATTACGATTCCTTTTTTTTTTTCCCATCTCTCTCTCTTCTATATATATATATATATATATATATATTAAATTTAAATTTTATTTTATTTTATAATTTGTGCTTCTTAGTTAGTTCGTCACCGTGGAAATGCTCGGAATTTATTTGATAGTTAATTAAATAATTTTTTAAAATAATTAGGCTAAGTTTGTTTTGGAATTAATTAAGAGTTAAATTATGAAATATATTATCTGTTTAATTATTGAGGCATGTGTTTTAGTCTGTTTTGAAGGTAATTGTTTATAATTTTTTTTATTTTTCTAGTTGATTTTTTAGTATGGTTAATGGATTTTTTTTTTGTGTGTGTGGAATACGGTTGGCGGGGGGATTAATTTTTTTTATTTTTCCAGTTGATTTTTTAGTATGGTTAATGGATTTTTTTTTTGTGTGTGTGGAATACGGTTGGCGGGTGCATTAATTTGTTTTATTTTTCCTTATTTTTGGTTGAATTAGTTGCTCTTGTTTTTGTTCTTGATGTGAATGAATTTGCCTGGTGTCCGGAATTGCACAAATGAAGAAAAGGCCGAAAAGAAAATGTTGGAGTTGAATTTTTTTTTTAAAAAAAGAGAGGCTATGATTTATTTATTTTGATTCTTTGGTGGGTAATCAAAAGCTTAAAAAAGATAGGGTTTTAGACTGTCTTCTAGCTTTATTGTTTTTGTAGTGCGGGATTTATTTTTAAAAAAAGAGCGATGGAACTGTTTTGGGCAGGCACTTTATTGTTTAGAAAACTACTATTGGGTTGTTATCTATACTTGAATGTTTAATGGGGTCACGTAGTTTATCTATTGCTATAAAATTTTACTATTTGCATTGTTTATATCATATAAAATCATCATGTTATCAATGGTAATGAGAATGAGTAACATGATGAGAGAGTTTCTTAAAGCTCGGAGGTTAATAAATCACTGAAATCTTAACTGAGAAAATTAATTAATTTTGGTGCAACAGAAATGGAGTCCTTTTCAACTGGTATAGGAAGCAAATCGAAGCCATGCACAAAGTTTTTCAGGTTCAAATCTTAACCTATCTAAAATAAATATTCAAAATGCTGTACATCTATTTGTAATCTGTATAAATTGTAAAATAAGGTTTCTTGCAAACTTTTTTTAATTGCAATTTGAAATCACTGTGATTTGGACTGATGGATTGGGAAGTTAAAGTTGTGGTACAGGTTTTCCTCTAATCATGATAACCAAGACAATTGAACAGAAACGGTTGATTTCAGAGAGTACTTTTGGATAACTACTTGCTCGGACATAGTAAACTGAAAGAAGTTTTACAGGATGCAAAATTTGCCCACCTCAATGGCTATTCATAATTGCTATAATCTTTGCAAGTAAAAGCCATGATACATTGATGGGTAGCTAAGAACTGCCTTATAAAGCCCAGAACAGGCTCCTCGTGACAGTTGAATAAAAGTGTAGTTCAGTGTGTGATGTATTTTGTTTCTGTAGATGCAATGTTTGTTTTGTTCTGTATCCTATAACATCACTGATGAATGCAACAATCATTGGACTAGGGTGTTTTTTTGGCCTTTTATATGATGCTCTATCAAAATGAAGACTATCTTTGGATGACTTAAGCGGTTATATCTTAGCTCTGTTTTGCATTCTTAAAAATGTTTTCATTGCTTTTCAATTGTCAGCCAGTGGAAATGTCTCTGCTGTAATCTGTTTTCTGAGACATAAAGGTCTGAAATTCAATAGCAACCTTTTTTTTTCATTTGTTAAATATTTGAAGGAATTTGTTTTTCCAAAAAGTGTTTGCTGACACTAGCTGATCTATTGATTTCAATGTGTTAGTTCTGAAAAACTATGATCAAATTAAATTGGGAAAGATGAAAAATTGAAAAGATTGATGCTGGTGAAAATTGTTCGACATTTTTTATTATTCATGGTATTTTTTTTTTTTTTTTTTTTGGGGGGGGGGTTTGTTGAGGGTATTGCTGGGAATGAAAGTGGACGTGTAGTTACTGAATGTATTGGGATTGATGAAAGGTTTTTAAGTATTGCAGAGGGGGGTGGGGTGAGGGTATTCCAAGAGGATGAAGCAGGATCAGCAACTTGTAAACACATTCTTAATATTAGTTTCATTAAAAGGTGGATGTCATGATAAGTAATGGAAACTCATTCAATCATGCTTATCCACAGTGAAAATGAAAGAGAAGGATTAGCGGATAATTTTACCATTTGATGGGATCTTATGCTTGGGATGATGGAGAGGAAGATGGTAGGATGATATGGGATTGAGATAATTGGGGTCATACTTAAAAATAAATGTGACATGCTTCTAGATTAGCAATGAGTAGGAAATTCTAGATATGTAGGATTCAAGTTAGGGTGCATTTAGTTTTAGGAGTTAATGCAATATTGATTCAGTTACTGTAAATGCATTTGATAGAGCCACATATATGTAAAATTTTTGTTTTGATGCTGCTAGGCACAAGAATCCGTTCTTTTAAATTGAGATTTTTGTTCATTTTGTGAAAGGTCTTTGGTTCTTGAACTCTTAAATTTAGTAACTGTCCCATGTTCTCAAAACTAAAATGGTTTGAAAACTTAAATGAAGTTATGGGTTCTATCATTTTGTGATATGTTGTGTTTTCTCATAATAACAAATGTTGCAATTTATTTTAACTAGCTTTTTTTTCTCCTGTGATGTGGGTAATTTTATTGACAATTGATGTCAACTTCTGTGTTTAGATGATGGGTTTAGATAAAAATTTTGAATCCCTATTTTTTAGGCCTTCCCTAACAATGTTAATAAGTTAGATTTTGTAATTGTGCTTTCCAAATTTGCAAACATTTTTCATATATTTTTTATATAGATTGGTAATCTGCCTAATTGAGATGGCTGCAATGATCTTTGTTATTGCTACTTGGTGCTTTGTTTTCTTTCTTTGTGTTTAATGCTTCATTGCTTGATTTGGTTGTCTGAGATAAGGTTCAATGACCTGGCTGTTAAAATATATTCTCATTAAGGTGGTGATGATTGCATTCAACTTTGAATAGCATTTCTAAAAATTGCATGGGATGGATATATATTTAGTTTTATCATGTGATTGTTGGTTAATTCATTTGTTTCCTTGTGCTAATGAAATTGGAATATGTTCTAGATGTGTTATGGCATCATTAGACTATCAATGAGCCAATGGCCTTGGCAACCTTTTTCTGAATTCAAGTCAACCTTTTTACCTTGGTGCATCAGAACAGTCTTTATTTAGTAAAAAAATATACTGTCTTTATTGAGTAAAAAAATAAAAATATGCTCTCATACCCACCCACCCCCCAAAAAAAAAATTGTTCATCAGTTTTGATTTTGAGTCTGATTTAATTTAACTCTCTTGCAGAATTTAGTTTGAGAAATGTGAGCTCGTAATTTAATAGATTTGGTGCTGCATAAAAGTTCTCATTGTCCGGTCTTTTTTCTATGCTTTTGTTTTGCAGTACTTCTGGTTGCCCATTTGGTGAGGGATGCCACTTCTTGCATTATGTTCCTGGTGGCTATAAAGCTGTGTCCCAAATGCTTCCAGCTCTTCCACCTGCATCTAGAAATCAAGGTGTCCCACCCCCTTCTTTTCCAGATCGCTCTTCTCCTCCATCTGTGAAGTCCCGTTTGTGCAATAAATACAACACAGTTGAGGGTTGCAAGTTCGGTGATAAATGTCATTTTGCCCATGGTGAGTGGGAGCTTGGGAAGGCTTCTGCTGCTTCATATGATGATCCTCGTGCCATGGGGCCAATGCAGGGCAGGGCTGCTGGTCCATATGATGATCCTCGTGCCATGGGTTCAATCCCAGGCAGGATGAGTCGGCACATGGAGCATCCACACCAAGGTCATGGTGCTGCAGCAAGCTTTGGGTCATCTGCTACTACCAAGATAAGTATTGATGCTTCACTTGCTGGAGCCATCATTGGGAAAAATGGTGTTAACTCTAAGCATATCTGTCGTGCTACTGGAGCCAAGCTTTCCATAAGGGAGCATGAAACAGACCCTAAAAAGAGGAACATAGAGCTTGAGGGTTCATTTGATCAAATCAGTCAAGCAAGCGACATGGTTCGCCAACTTATTTCAAATGTCGGTCAAGCCTCTGGACCTCCCATGAAGAACTCATCGATGCATTCTTCTGGTGGATCAAATAACTTCAAGACCAAGATCTGTGAGAACTTCAACAAAGGATCTTGCACTTTTGGAGATAGGTGCCACTTTGCACACGGTGCCGAGGAATTGCGCAAGTCTGGAATGTGACCCCCCTTTCACTACCTCGTCTCTCTTCTTCCTGTGTTAGGACATACTCTTGTTATAGCCTTTGGTGTTTGGCGCGGTTACCAAGTATTTTGGGATTCAAAGATAGACAGATGCCATCTCTAAGAGTTCTAGGTTTTTCTTTGCGCAATTTTTATGATCTCTTTGTTGTTTATTTGTTTGTTGGTCCGCGATCGTTACTGAAGTCTCGGGATAAATCTTGCCAGGTTGAACTTAGGGCTTCTTTGTGGGACACAGTTTACCTACCGTTTACTGGTTCAGTCTCTTAAATTTGGTTTTGGCACTTAAATAATTTAAACTTGTTCTAATGAAATAGGTTTCTGAATGAAATCAACCATAATAGGAAGCTGGAGGCCGGGAACATCCGGTCTCTATTTTCCGGCAAGTGTTGAAATGAATGACATCATACGCCACATGGTTTACGCCCCTTCCAGCATTGAATGTCGGTCATGGGATTCTGACGATATTCTTGAAGTAAATTTCGGATTATAAAACATGAGAGGGCAAATCATCCCATAATAGTATCACTTCTAACAAGATGATGCCGCAATTGCTCTCCTTAAACATTCTAATTGCCATGAGCCCTTTTGGCTGCTTCTCTAGCCCTTCTTTTCTCCTCTTCCTTTCTGTACTTGATCCCACAGGCATTACAGAGTGTCTAAAAGTGTGAAGCAAAGAATATCATCAATCCTGTGGCACAGCATATAAATGTTACTGAATAGCAAAAGAAAACTTTTTCCTTGGAAGTTACCTTGGGACCAAGGGGGCCTTTGCGCCACATTGGTGTGACATCGGTGTTGCAACTCTGGTTACTGCACCTTTTATCATGGTCACTAAAGGTCCCTTTGCATTGGCGGCTAGGGCCTCTCCTACGTGAACCAGTGGAACTTCCATTCTCACCATGATCACCATCCCTAGCTACTGTGTTGAGGATTGTGCGACCTTTCATCGTTGGCATTTGAAAGTTACCAGGATTGCTGTTGATGCTACTGTAGGACTTGGGGTGAGCAGCAAATCCCACTGCAGAATCAGCAGCATATTGAGTATTCATGTAATGAAGATGGTTCCCCATCATCTCCTGTGGCCAAGATCCATGAAGATTGTCTCCATTTAGCCTCCAATGGTGATTTAAACCAGCATTAGCCATATCTTGATGATTTGTGCCCTGTATAAGCCAAGTTTGAGATTACTTTTTTATCGGTTAATTAATGATCTTATTGTTTAACAGCAACAACAGCTAAAGGAAAACCACTTCCATGAAGATGTGGAAAGGTAATTAATTAAGCATGTTGATATCAAATTTCATACAATCAATAGCTATTTTCACCGGGAGCAATTGATTAGTAACCCATGGATTCCTAATTACATGATGTGATTGTATTTAATTAGCATTAGATCATAATTAAAACAAAATGGGTTCTGATCTTTCTTCTTTTTTTTTTCATTTTCTAATTTAGATCTACAAGTTCTTAAGCAGGATTCTCACTGCTATGCTTTCATTATCCTTAGTATATGAATCTATTTCTTTATTTAATGATTTAAGTTTAAATTATAATTAACATAGTTTATATTTAATTATTATATATAATTAAGATATCCCCGTCAGATTTAACACACAAGTATATATTAACTTAGCAATTGTAGTACATAGATAAACATACCTTTGGTTGCCTTTGTACATGGAAATTAAATCTTTTTTTTTTCCTTAACTCTGCAACCATATCTAAAAATTAATAATGAATATCATAGTTCAAATATTTGCTGAGAATGAAATTACTTTATATTTGAAACATTTATGGAAATGCTTAATTAATTTTCCTTTCATTTCCTAAAATTAATGTTTCAAGTTATGAAAAAAACAAATCCACTCAAATTACCTAGCTACCCTTCCATTTCTCATTTCTATAAAGTTTTGAATTTGATTTATATATATATATATATATAAAGAAGCAACCATCAATTTGAAAAGGATATAAAATGAGCAACTATATCACGGTATCGTTGGTTATTGTCATGGATTATTTGAAGCTTATCCAAAATCAAATTAATAAACTATTTATAAATTGGAATAAAATTATCATGGATATATCAAATCAATAATGAACAAATTTAGACCATCTTGATAGAGCATGGTATCATTTCTGAAGTAACAAAATTATGTAAGATAATTCCTCAATTGACTTTCATGATTAGTCCTCTATGATACTTGACACAATGGATAATGAATTTGAGCAGAAATTCATAAGAACTGGGCAGAATATTCTGTTTACAAACTTCACAGTAGTTGATCAAATCAGTGTAAGAGTTATACCTGTGAGCATGGAGCATTGAAGCTGAGGATGGCTGGTTGATGGGTCTTGAGGGCCCTATTAGACCTAAAGTATTGCTCAAATTGTGGTTGATCATCATGATCATCTGGCAATCCCAATTTCAGAGTCAAATCCACATTGCTTTCTGTGTTATTCTGATGATCACAGCCCCCATTCCAATGATCAGTAGCCCGATCAAACCACTCGGAATCCATGAATATTCTTTGCCCAGATCAAAAACCTTTGCAGACAAGAACAGCCAACAAATTGACCATGCAATAATATTATGAGATAAATTCATAGAATCATGAAAGATAAGAGGGAGAGGTGGGCATGCAAGAAAGTTAAAAGTGAAGCACTCAATGGATAATTGGATACCGACAAAATGGCCTGGAAGACTGCTAAAGATACTAGATACAGACACACTTTTAATGTGAAGTAATAACAAAAATCATCATTTACAGACAAGCACACTTACTATAAATTCTTGAACGTATAGTACAGTACTTACTACTGTATAAATTTGTACTTGATTTAAGGTTGTTTGTCCCTCCTTGAGGTTTAGAATCTTATCATCCGAAGCCTCAGATGATTTGTCTCAGATCCAGTGTCAAGCGTGCGTTTGTTAATGATAATACGGTGCACCGTGGCCTTGTTCCCGCAAGAATAAGCAGATCATCCAAGGTCCATGCAAATAAATAATTTGTTTTATATCTCTGAAAGATGACGACGGATATCATAATTAATTGTTTTTTCAATTATTATTTTTTATTACACCGTGAGAGTTATTCTCGAGTTAGCTTACATGTCAACCAGTAAAAATATTTTTTTTATGTTGATAATATTTTTTTATTTTTTGTTTTTCTTTTTGAAAAGTGCAAAAAGGAAAATTAATAGAAAGAAAAAAAAACGTATTTTAACTTTTATGCAGTGTGATTATTGTGATATCAAAATTAATCTGATTATTAAAAAGTTTAAATTCGGTTACGAAATTGTAAATAATTTAACATAAATCTGTACAGTACTTATATATATATATATATATATATATAGAGAGAGAGAGAGAGAGAGAGAGAGAGAAGCAGATTTGTTTTAGAAGAAATTTATAAAAACAAAAAACAAATAAAATTGAATGAATAATTGTATATCAATCATGAAGAATATATGTATTCGTGGTTTTATTTATTTTATTAATTACTCAATTTCAATGCTATACTCCATCTCAAACGGACTAGGACAGATTTGAGAAAAAAAAAATTAATTGTTTAATTTTGAAAACTATGAGAAAAATTAAAAATCTTCCAAATAGATTCTTTTATAAATTGATTAGCATACCAAGATTACTTTTCTGATATAGAAAGAATGACGAGTTAAATCAAATGGGTTTACAGGTACATATTTAAAATAGTTTTTTTTCTATGAGAAATATATTTATTTTTATGTTAAAAAATTACTTTAATTCAGAAATTTAAACTATGATTAACTTTATATTATCTTTTAGCGCACTTTTTCAAATAAAACCACTTGTACTTAAAATTTACAAAATGATATATAAAAAAGTGGTGAGATTTAAATCCTCAATGATTGTCATTAAAGTTTTAAATCATATAAAAAATATTTTTAATTCAAAATATTAAAATGTTAAGTAACGTTTAGTTAAAATATAATATCATTTTAATCTCTAACACTCCTTTTAAAAACATTTTGCTGACACACCATCTTCTCATCTTAATTTATGTTCCAAGATAATTACTTTCTTAACACAAACATATATATATATAGTTGATGAGAATATTGCTAAATTAATCTAGGATAACGAAACACCGATCACAATTAATATATAGATTTTAGTTCAACACTACAAGACAATCATAAAAAAAAATTATAAAATAAAATAAAACACTAAAATGTCTTTAGCACAACAAGACTTATTTTAAAGAAAATTAAATATTATTCCGTTTAGTGGTTGCTCCTCGGGCCCTCCTCCCTCCTACTTTTTTTGTATTTGATACTGCATGCTTTGCATAAACACTTTATAAATAAAATAAAAACTAAAATAAATAAATATTAATATATATTTTTAATCATAATTACTAAATCTAGTTTAAGGGAACAACTTGAGACCTAGTTGATCCATTCCATTGCCAAGTTATTTAAAAACAAATCTGTAAGAATTTATCTAGTTGATTTAATAGATCAAGTTATAATTTTATTGATATATTTTTATTTTTTAAAAATATTACTTATAAAATAAGTTATTTTAATTAACCCAAATTAAGCATTCAACTTATAACTGGGTTTGAAAATGAGTGCTCAGAAACATATAATTACATTCAATTATAGAATATAATGCTTTGTTATATATGTAACTTTTGGAAATTAAAGGAGTTAGCTGCGGTCCAAGGGGGGCGTTATATACTTAATAACCCTAATTAAATATCACATAATAAAACAAAAATCTATGTTTTATATTTCAATATTCTATTTTGAAATATTAAACTAGTTTTTGGTTGGTGACATTACAATATGAAAACGAGGATAATTTTTTTTTTCCGAGGCTACTTAATTATTTCCATAAACAATTAATTAGAAATTCATATTTTTATAATAACTAACCGCAATGTTAGTCTGGCACATATAATTTTGAAACAATACCAATAATTATATAGGATCTCATATATCATCTTTTTATAGTTGTGTTTGGTTAATATTCAGGACATAAAGAATAAATATAGAAAGAATAGAAATATATTTGGTTAGTAAGACAGAGATAGAGACAAAAATAAAAATAAAAACATCAACTAAATTTGTTTTTATGATAGTTTTGGAATAAGTTCAAAACAATGTCCTTTCTATAGTATTTAAAATAGTATTTTTTTTTTGTTTTTTATGAGAAACATATACTTTTATATTAAAAAATCACTTTAATTCAAAAAATTAAACTATGATTAATTTTATATTATTTTTAGCGTACTTTTTCAAGTAAAATGTTTTGGATTTAAAACTAACAAAATTATATATAAAAAAGATGGTGATTCTCAATTTATCATCATTCAAGTTTTAAATCATATAAAAAATCATTTTAGTTCAAAATATTAAAATTTTTAGTGATGTTTAATTAAAATATTATATCATTTTACTCCGCTCTATCACTCAAAAACATTTTGCTGACGCACCATCTTCTCATCTTAATTTTTATTTCAAGATAATTAATTTCTTAACACAGACACATATATAAATATAAGGGTGAAGAGAATATTGCTAAATTAATCTAGGATAACGAAACACCGATCACATTAATATATAGATTTTTCTTCAACAATTGAAGACAGTCATAAAAAAATTTAAATAAAAAAACACTGCAATGTCTTTAGCACAACAAGACTTATTAATTTTGAAGAAATAAGCACTAAATTAAGAGACTAAATATTATTTCGTTTATTGGTTGCTCCTCGGGCCTTCCTCCGGTCCTCCTCCTTTTTGTATTTGATACCGCATGCATTACACAAAGACTGTAAAAACAAAGTAGAAAATAAAATAAATAAGTTTTTATCATAGTTATTTACTGTGTGCCCAGAAACATATAATTACATTCAACTATTGAATATAATGCTTTGTTATCTAAGCAACTTTTGGAGATTAAAGGAGTTACCTTCGGTCCAAGGGGGCCGTTTCTCCACATTGGAGTATTCCTTGTGTTGCAGTTAAAATTTGTACATCTTTTATGCGGATCGAAGTAACAAATTTGGCGTGAACGTCTTGGTCCTCTCCTACGAAAGCCATAGGAGCTTCCAATCTGTCGATCTCTGGACGAGCCATTCGATAGTGTGTGGGTGTTCAAAGTCCTCGATGGAGTCCAAAAGGTGTTGAAGGTATTTGAGAAGTTTGAAGGGTGTTGGTTCCCCTTGCCTCGTGCCACTGACTTGTAGGTTCGGCCACCTTGAGAGTGGTCTCCTCTGACTATCATCCCAAAATCGATCTCAGCAGCAACACTTCCTCCGCCGCCACCACAAGCAATCCCATTGGCATTTAGGCCAGCAACACTTCCTCCACCGCCACCACAAGCAATCCCATTGTTAACTTTGCCCAAGTGATTTAGGACAACATGTTCTTGAGCTCCATTGGTTGGTCCAAAGTTTATCCCCTGTTGGAAAAAATTGTTAGTATTTTGTTTTAAGGTTTCTGTTTGTTGTTGTTTTAGATATTGGATAGAGAAAAGTGGTAATGCCTATAGAATTAGGATAGCCAAGTTAAAGAAGAGAAACTGAATGTATGAAAATACATTGTAAAGCATATACAATCGAAGAAGTTGGTACAACATAAACTCATGAACAAAAATATATGGAAAACTGAGGGATTCAAGGATTACTTACAATGTAGAAGAGTTCATAAGTAATAACCCTAATTAAATATCACACAATAAATAAAAAAATCTATGTTTTAGATTTCAATATTAATTTAAGGTTGAGAATTTAGATAAATTTCATTTTGAAATATTAAATTAGTTCTTGGTAGGTGACATTATAATATGAAAACAACCATGATTTTTTTCATTTGGGGCTACTTAATTATTTCCATAAATAATTAATTAAAAATTTATAATTTTAGAATAACTAACCGTAATATTATCTGGCATAGACTATTTTGAAAAAATACCAATAATTATATAGAGATCTCACGTATTGTCTTTTTTATGGTTGTATAAAAACAGATACAGAGATAAAAACTTAAAATAAATTTATCTTTACAATAATTTTAGAGTAAATTTTTATCATTTTAAAACAATATGTCATCTCTATCTCTATCTCTATCTCTATCTCTATTGTTTCTATCTCATTTGTCTTGAGATAATAATCAAATACATACTGATTATGTGAGATATGTAATCATTAGTCATATCTATTGGAGGCCATATGAATCTATGATATAAAAAACATATTTCTAGAATATAAATTACACATTTTGTTTCTTATATGAATTTGATCACTCCATATAATGAAAATTAAGATCAAAACTTCCAATACCAATTTTGCTATAGGTTGCACATACACATATTCTGCCATGTTTTTTGCACCCATACAACCTCAAAAATGTTGCATCGTTTGTAAGATCGAATGATATACCTTATTGGCACTGGTGTTGGAGCCAGCATTGAAATTGAAATTGGCAAGATCAGGAGTAGTCATGGGGGCTGGGGTGTTGAACAAATCGATTAGGTTTATTCGATGACTTCTAGCAGCATGATTTCCAAAACCAAGCTTCAAGGTTAGGTCCACCACGTTTCTTGCATCATTTTTGTCATGGTGGCACCCTTTCAATCCAGTTGCTTGATGAAACCTTCGGGAATCCATGAGTGTTCGAAGTCTTTTATCTGCAAAAACAACCAACCAAGCCCGTGAAAAATTATCAGATAGCTTCTTTGACATATAATTAAGAGATAGCTTCTTCGTTTTTTTCTTTTTAACAATGGATGCCTTTTGGCAAGATGTAAAACATGACAATCCACTGTTTAATTACATGACAAGAAAGCAAAAAATACTAGTGAGTAAAATGCATGTCAACGAGTGAAGTTAGATGCATGTTTTCTAAGGGTTTTGAGCCCTTGTATAAGTTGTTTGATTGCAAGCAACAAAGGTGCAAGAACACATTTGACAAAGACGAAGAACAACAAAAATTATCCCTTCACATGGAAAAAGGCATGGCTATACAAAAACAAAGCCAAGGGAGAGACTCAAGGGGTGGGGAGAGACTTACAAGAGGCTAAGGTATGGAACTAGTGAAGAGAAGGCTATTAGCTTACTAGAGGGTGCGAAGTGAAACGAAGAATGGTAGCCTTAATTTATAGGGATTTCGAGGACATGGTATATATGGAAGGTAAGAAATGTGAAAGAATTTTTTTTTTTTTTTTTCATTTGGAGATTATATCAAATCTGTATTTAAATTAAACTTTCTGTAGATAATTTTATAAATTCGACAGTATATTCATTACATTAAAGCAATTCAATCAACAACACTCAATTGTTATACTTTTTTTTAAGGTTTTTTTTTTAGTTGGGATTCATCATCTTATCAAAATATGAGCTACATGGCTCATATTTTCCACCTTTACAGCTAGGGTGTACGTGGATATATAGTTGGATTAGATTTGTGCCTATAATTGTATATAATTTAATTTTTAACATTTTATAAATTATAAACTTAATCTTTTTTTTACTCGAGTAAGTTGAATATATTGAATTGGACTAAATTCTTTATTAATATTATAAATATCAATGATTTAAGCTGTATATATTGTTATTTTTTCAAGACTTGGGTTTTTAAAACAACCTACAACATGGGCAGTGGGTGGCATGACAGCTCTAATATTAGATATAATTTTAATACCTTACAACCTATTAAATCTTAGTTATCCCTCTCCCTCTAATAAAGAGAGGAACTCTTTTTTATTACATTAAAGAAATCTAATATGAAGTTCACTAAGAAGAATTTTGAAGTCAAAACATTTCTAAATAAAATAAAAATAAATATTGAATCTATAAACTATCAAATAAAATAGAAAAAATATAAGGTATATAAGTTGGGTCCGGTTAGACTGAGTTGATTATCGAGTTTTAAAATCTCAACCGATTACTTAATCTGTTATTTTTGTTTTTTTAGGTTTTTTGATCCACTACCATTTATAATATCCATATTATATAACTTAGATGAGTTGAGTTGGATCAAATAATTCAAATATTATAGCTGGACTAGTTTTTTTGAACACTCATACTTACAAGCTTCAATATAATAATTGGATTTTTGTTAATAATAAAAGTAAATTATATTGAATTGTCTAAATGTAATGAATATATAATCAACTTTATATAAATATGAACACTTACTGTAGAATTCAATTTTTTTGTTTGGTACAAACATATGGCTTTAAAATGGAGCTTCTCCAGGAAAATAAAAATGAAATGGAAGTAAGGTTTTAAAAATATTTCTATGCTCATTTTTTTGTATATATATGGAAACAACCTTGTGTAATTGCAAAAAGAACCAACAAGTTTTGTAGGCAAATATAATTTTATAATTAATTGGAATAGGTATCCTAATTATTAAAGATGATGGACTTAATCGATCTTGACACGGAAAAATCATTTGATTATTGTTTTAGGATATAAAAAATAAAGATGATTTTTTATTTTAAAAATATAAAAATTTACTTAAAAATTATTCTAAAAAATATATAATATATATTTTTATCTTTATCTTTTTAATAAAATATATTTTTATCTTCATTATCTTTATGTCTATGTTACCTTAAAAGCAAAAAAAACGAGGCCACAGGACAACACGCCTCACTATTCTCTCATATTTTGGAAACTATATCTGGAATTTGTATCTTTTCGTATATTGCCATCGTATTATTCCAATAAAAGGACAACAATACCCTTGAACGGAATAAATGGAAAGTGCATCGCTGGTAATCACAATCCCTTAAAATTAGCTCCAATAATAGTATATATAAAAAAAAAAAAACTTGGTCTGAGTAAAAAAAAATAGCTACAATTAAAAGAAAAAAAAGAATCATTCGCTAATGAAATCAAAATATTTTTCTATTTCCTGTTCAATTTGTTGATATAAAATAGGAAAATATTAGTTTTAAAATGTTAAAGCAGTATTTCTAAATGATCTTTGAACTCCATGATGTGATCAATAACCTCAGAAAATCGAATTAATAAATCATTTGATGGTCTAATAATATTGTGATTAACCAAGATCCATAAGAGTACGTATTCGTGGAAATAAACCAAGAAATTCATCACTAGGGCTAGATTAGGGATTTTCATTAATTCATGTTTATCTAGCAAACAACAATATATATATATCCTCACTTACTGAAACAGAATGTTCCTTTTAAACTAACAAGGTAGGATTACATGTTCCTTTTAAACTAATAAGGTAGGATTACCTCGGATGTTTAAGAAATTAAAAAAACATAAAAATTCAAAAGCAAGATCAAGAAAAATATAGTAAACTTAAACCCTATCAACAAGTTGGGAGCCCTCTAGATTGAATTTAATTAACAGGTTTTAATAAAATTCCTTATTTAATACCATTTTGAGTGTAAAGAATTGAATTCATCCCTAAGAATGGTACAAAAATAAATTACTACAAAAAGCAATTGATGTGAAAACTAACTATTTAAAAATACTTATATACCCATCTCATTGGAATGTTATGAATGCGATAAGGGTAATATATAAAAAAAAATGAATTTTAAATTTAACTTATATACCAATTAAATTTAAATTTAATACTATAATTAAATTTAATTAGAAATTTAAAGAGAGAGAGAGAGAGAGAGAGAGAGATTATGGTTTAAGTCTCATCTTACGCCATAAGCAAGAATTTTCCTTCCTCATTCCTCGTGGCCATCATATTTCAACAAATAATAGTGAACCTTATTTATTTTCATAAAAAAGGAAAATAATTTGCTTTTATTAATGAGGACTCGGACAAATGCAAGCGAGTGACTCCAATTTTGTTGTATAGGATCTTGAACTAGCTCAGCTAACCTAGCCTCTTCCGTTCCTCGGGACCAACAATAAAAATATACGTGCTTCTCATTTATCTGCGCCTTATTTGTTTTTGCATTTTAAAAAAATATAATTTTTTTATTTTTTTTCTTTACTTATTATTTTAATATACTAGTATCAAATATAAATTTTAACAAAATATTATTTTAACATATTTTTCAACAAAAAAAAAACATTTTTAAAAACAACCACGCATTTCAGCTTGATCTTCCATAGACAAACCTTGTGGAGGAACTCTTACGTTTTAGTTTAAAGGAAACATGGTCATGGATTACTGCTCGCATTATATTTACCAACCAAAATTTCCTATCGAACATTTTTCCGAGCAATTTCAGCAAGATTGGCTATAGTGGGGAAAGAAAAATGAGAAAACTGTCGTCAATAATTTCCCATGCTTCATCAATTACTTGTCTTCCTCTTCTTAAACTTCTTTGCATGAGATGGTACATCCTTATTTGACAAGTTCTCAGGGGCTTTTTGCTTCTTTCTATGCTGTTTAGAAGGTGTAGATTTTGCACTGTCAACCTTACCTTTGGAAGCGGCATCACTTGCTGAAGATTTCATCTTTGGCTTGTTCGGATGAGATTTCTTCTTTGGCGAGTTTGTAGAAGAACGTTTCTTCTTATTACTCTGTGGTTTACCAGGCATTGATTTTGGACTCTCGTCTTCATCGGAAGAAGAGTCATCCACTGATCCATCTTCGTCAGAACTGAGTACCAGGTCCTCCATGACATCTTCATCCAAAGCTACCTCTTCCTGGTGCTCTGCTTTTCTCTTCTTCTTTTTCTTCTCCTCCTTGGAAGGTTTAGCCCTGTAAACCAAGGTAGGGTGGTTCCCACTCATAAGAACTGAATCACATTCCAGTAAAACTGATTGAGTAGTAATCACTTTAACTGCATAAAAAAATCAGAAAATAAGGAAATGATGCATCAAATTGTTCATACCTTAATATATTTCCGTAAGAGAGCTGGAAAGGCAACTAAAAGCACAGATGAAAATTCGAGACGGCTTAAAGTAAATGATATCATCTGCGTGTCAGTGATTAGGTTCAAAACATATAGGGCATTTCCAAGATAAGACTTTGCCAGGTGGTTATAGTTCATCCATTTTTTTGTGTGCAGAAGATCATTTACAGGTTCTTTCTTCCCACCATAAGCAGGAAGGCCCAAGACATTACGAAGGATTCCATCCATTTCACTCAATACAAATAACATCACTTTATTGAATACACTGCTAGACATAATACTATACTTCGCTGAAGAATCACCAGCTTCATCATCACCATAGTGGCATGCAATTCTGAAAGCTTTCAAGAGTGAACGAACAGCACTCATTTTTCCACTTTCTCGGACAGAATTACACCAGGACTCAACCGTTGCAGAAGTAATAACATTATCGGATGGTTTCTCGTCCTCCTTTGCAATATCATGGTCCCTGCCTTCCTCATCTACTAGCATGTCTCCATCCCCCACATCTGCATCACCATCCTCCTGCACAAATTTGAACTCTACTATTGGGCCATTTGATTGTGCTCATCACATATAAAAAATAAAAATAACATGTACACATATTCTGAACACTCACCTCAAAATCTTCATCATCAAATTCTAGAAGCTCCTTGTCATGCTCTTCTAAGTACTTCAAAAAATCAGGATCCTGTTAAAAATTAATTTGTTAGCAACTTGTTCAAAATCAATAAAGCAGCATGGAAAACAGAAGATTCATTAATCATGAAGAAAAGTCATTCTTTATAAGCATTAACAAACTCCCAAATCCTTCAAATTCATATATTTCTATTCTCGAAATAATCAAGTGGAAAATCCAAGATCCAACATGAAAGTGAGAGCCACAACTACTCAAAACCAAGAAGTGTAGCTGCCTAACCTGCAACCGAAAAAATCTATCTCTAAAAAATCAGCTCCTACCATGAAAAAAAGCCATGCCATCCATCATTTGATAAAAAAATACTTGAGTAAAAAAACATAACGTTCAAGAACAAAGCATATCTAACCTTTTCCTTAAGTCTCTGCAACTGGTCTTTATGCTCTTTAGCAACTACTTTACAAGACTTCTTCGACATCCTTCCACTTCCTTCCTCCTCTTCCTCCATCCCCTCTTCATCACTTACCTCAGGCTCTAAATCCCAAACTGAAATCAACAATCACCAATAAACAAAAAACCCGTTAGCAGATACTCAAAAACACATCAACCAATTTGCAAAAACAAACAAAATAACCCCACCAACCCACCAAATAAAAGAACAAAAAAACCATAAAGCTTCAATCATTTCCAATAATACCATTTACAATGAAGAAAATAAAAACATTGGTTTTTAGCATAGTAAATACAGTAAATAAATCAACAATCTTAACCATGAAAAAACCATATCAAATCAAGATTAAAAGCACTAAACTTCACCATGAAAACCCAAAAAAACAGCTAACTATATAACACTGAGTGTGTATAAGAGAGAGAAAAACCTGGGTATTCAATGTCCATTTTGAAACTGACTATGGAAAGCTGCTCCTGTTGTTATCAAAAGAGAAATTTTATGCAGAAGAATAATTTGAGGAAAAGCGAAAACAAGTTCCTGTCTTTGATATTCACTGAGCTGCAAAAACCCCCATTTTTAGGTTATTGGGGGTTTTGTTTGTTATTCTTCTTTCCCTTTCTTTATTTGGGCCTATAACCTTGAAATATTAAAAAGAACTTGGATTAGAAAGCCCATCAAGAGAAAGTGGGCTTTGAATGATGCGGTTTTTATTGATTATTTTTTTATTTTTTCATTTAAATTAATTTTGAAATATCTAAGAAACAAGATGTGTATTATTCATAACCATTACACTAAGTTGACATACATAGGAATTATTGAATCTTTGAGTCTAACGCTACCTTTATTTTCGCTGTGTTTGAGAATGTTTAGTTTAAAAAACATTAAATTTATTTTTTTAGTGGGTTTTTTTAGTTTTAATGTATTAATATTAAAAATAAAAGATATATAAAAATAAATATTTTAATTAATTTTTAAGAAAAAAATTTAAAAATTACTCTTCACCACAATACCAAACAGGTATTAAGGATCTATTTAGTATTCTAGCATGATGTAGTTAGAAATGTTTTTAGACTTATTATAATTTTAAAAGTTATTTGATTTTCATTGTTTAAACATGTTTTTCATCTTAAATTGTGGTAAAAACTTAGGTTTGAGATAAGTTAAAATTTATAATTTTATTCAAGTCTCGCAAACATTAAAACTAACATAATATTAAATACTCAGTAAAAAACTTTTGCAAGAAAAAAAAAAGGTTATAGTTAAAAAACAAGGTACCAACATATATTTTTTTAACTTTTAACTTGTGCTTTAAAGAAATTGTATCTCTAAAAAAAGTTAACCTCATCTCACTAGAATATGTTTATTATTATGGTAGCTGTTATGATTTGAAAAAAATTATTTTATAAAAAGTACTTTTAATTGAGGTTGGTTTGGAAAAATATATATTTGGTTAAAATTATAGTTGAAATTGAAATTCAACAAGAAATAGTTTAATGTGTTTGGTCAAGAATGCTTTTAAAATTGAAGTTATAAAATAATTTTAAAAAACATATATTAATATTTATGATTTTTAATTTAAATATTATAGATTTAACTATTATTATGACATCATGAAATAAAATCATACTTTATATAAACAAATTATTATTTCATAAAACTATTTACAATTCCATTATATACAAAATTCATTCGACAAGAACTATAATTTTAAAAATTATTGTTTCATAAAATTATCTACAATTCCATTACATACAAAATTCATTCGACAAGAACTATAATTTTTATTATTCTTTGAGCATGCAATAAAATTAGATAAAATATTATTAGAAATAAAATTAAGATTACAGTATGAATAAATTTAATTCACCTTAAACTAATTTTTTTTAAAAAAATTAATATTCACATTTACGTAAACATTGTGAGTGAAATCAATAAATTGTACTGGTTTTTCAAAAAAAAACTATTAATTAAATGGTTTTTTGAAAAAAAAATGTTCGCATACAGTGCAAGTAAGTTAAAATTCACTCACACTGTTCACTGATTTTTCAAAGAAAAAAAATATTTACGAGAATAGTGTGACTGAGGAGGAATGGTGCACTGTTCACTGAACAGTGCAGCGCGATACAGCTGCAAGAAGCAACTTCTACCTGTTTTCTTTTTCCATATGTTTCAAACGTAATATTTTGTGGGATCCATGAATAATGACTTATGTTTTTTTTGTTATCAAATGTTGTTGCATCTGTTTTAAGCAAAACGCAAACACAACTTCTTAAACAAACATTATGTGCATCTTATTCCTAAAACCATACATAAATTTTAGGTCTAAATAACTAAGTAAAAAAGTTAATATAAAATTATATCATCTAATAATTCTTTATATTATTATTGTTATTGTTATTGTTAATGTTAGAAGTTGTTTTCATTGTTATAACTCAATTTTTTATTTTTATTTTGAAGAAATTAGAAATATTAAAAAATATATCTTTTCAATAAATTTATCTATTTTGTTATTTTGGTATTTAATTTTTGTGTTTCAAGGAATCTTGAAATAATAATAATAAAATAAATACAAAAAATATATGTAATTGGGTTGCAATTGAACCAATATTTGAAAATAATAAGCAGAAAAGAAGTTTGGAATCTTTTAAGTTATAATTGGGGTTTGAATTGAAGATAAAAGGGCTTAAATTGGTTGAATTTGGCTAGAATTGAAAATTTGAGGTTCAATGATGAGTTTGGAACAAATAGCCAAATTAGAAAATTAATTAAGAGGTTAATTAAGAGGAAAAATTGAAATTTAAAGTTAATCTGGCATAGAAATAAAGAATTGAAAGATCAAGGACCAAAATGAGTAAAGTGGAGAATCTAGAGGGCAGATGTTATTTCAGTTAGGGGGTGAATTGATTGAAATTAAAGGGCAAAAAAGGGTGGAAATTGACCAAAAGTAAAGAATTGAAGGACCAGAAACCAAGAAGTAAAAAGCTCCGGAACGGAGAGACTTGTAGATATTTTGCTTATAGCATTTAGGCACCTCATTCTTACCCTAATTCTTAGCCGAAAATAAACTTTGAGAACTCTGCATAACAGAAGAATCCCCTGCATTCTTTAGCCTCCCAAACTGTAGAACAGTATGCTATCTAGGGCTGCAAAATTCACCCAAAATCAGATTATTTTTCTAAGCAATAGCAATCACTTAGAGTGAAACTGCGTTGTTTTAGCTTCTCTAGCGTAAATAGATTTTTTATTTGATTTAACTGTGTCAAATTTTATTTAAAAACATAAACAAATATTAATTTAAAATAAAAAATAAAAAAATTCAATTTTTTTTTTAAATATTTTCAAAACATAATACCAAATATGTCCGGGTCATCAATTGACTTGATCTCTATATAAAATAAACTTACAAAAACATAATATTCCAATAATTTTAGCTCGCTAGATAGTTATGTCCCAAAATGTAAATAACATACCATCACGTTTGCTATAACATAACCTCTAATTAATTGCATATAATTTATTAAATCATTACATGATTGCTACGACATTAATCTTATTTAATTTATCCATTTTCTATTTCCACGCCTCATTGTTCAATTGACTGACCCCAGTCACATTCCATCTAACAATTTCTCGTAACATATTCATAGATTCCATCCAAACGATTGACTATAATACTAATAATCACGTTAGTCTTTGTTCACTTGACTAAATCATATAGTCTCTATTCAAATTGTGGACTATGATTGGACAAAGATTGAGGAGTTCTGTTTTTACCCTTTAATTTTTCTATATTTATTTATTTTTGTTTATATTTATATTAATACTCGTTTTTTCTTTTGTTTTATTTAAAAAACCCCTGTTAAATTATGATTATTTTTACAAATGCG
Organism: Populus euphratica; assembly: GCF_000495115.2. NCBI lineage: Eukaryota > Viridiplantae > Streptophyta > Magnoliopsida > Malpighiales > Salicaceae > Populus > Populus euphratica. Next base: position 703,645 of record NW_011499866.1, on the reverse strand, counting down.
GAGGCTTAATGATATCCCGTTTTATTTCTTTTGTTACTGTCGTGATTGCTGTAGAACAAGTGACTGTAATTGATTTCCTTTCTTCCCCCTAACACCTTTGTCCCAGGAGTAAATGCATGCCCACGTGAACCTGTAAAAAAAAAAAAAAAAGCGAGAGAGAGGCTGCTGAGCAAGTCTTAAGTTAATTTTTCTATATTAATTTTTATATTTATACTAATACTCGTTTGTTCTTTTATTTTATTTAGAAAACCCCTGTTAAATTATGATTATTTTTTTATACATTTAAATTTCAAAGAGATTTTCTAATTTATTTATATTTTATATAGATAGATTTTAATTTTAAAAATAAATTTTTTTCTTATAACAACCCTTTGACACCCTCCAATTCATTAGAAGACTTTACAAGAACAACGGGTAATTTGAAGTTTTTAACTTTGCCCCTGGGCCTTCAGATTCATCCTTGCCAAGCCCTAATTGACACCCTGCCAAGGTTGCTTGGAAACCATTATCGGTTCTGAAAAATGTTGTGTGTTAAATAGTATACTTGGTATTTTTATTAATGATTTTTTTAGTGTGTATTTGGGATTTTATTTTAGAAGTATTTTTAAAAATATTTAATTTTTTTATTTTAAATTAATATAGTTTTAATATTTTCAAATTATTTTGATGTGTTGAACTTAAAAATAATTTTTTAAAATTAAAAAAATATATTATTATTATATTTTTTAAATAAAAAATACTTTAAAAAACAACCATAACTACACTCTTAAACTTAAACATGTTATATCAAAAAGTAAATATATTTTTTATTAAAGAGGTATTCTCAGAGCACTTACTCGAGACCAAGTCTTATTCTCAAACAGAATATTATTAATACATCTCCCTTTATTCTCGCATTATTATGGGAGAAAGGTTCTATTAATTTTCACATAATATTTGCAGATTACCATATTATCTTCCATTAAAGCTCAGCCAGCAGGCTGATATCAACAGGAAATGCATCAGTCAATGACTGAACCCTGTATGCTCTCCTTCCCAAGATCAAAGCTCTAGCCTCTGTAGGATGTACCGAATCATAGTATGCATACTCAGTCCTATCAGGACATGGAATTGTAGAAGGATCACATAATCCTGTACTGGTTAAGTTGCAACAAGCAACTCTGGTGAACCTGAAAGCTGCATATAATATTATCCATAAGATTATAACAAACCAAATATATACATAGAATCAACAAGATAATAAAACTTGATTCCACTAAATGGCATGGTGTTAATAAAGAAAATGAGAGTTCACCTCGAGTTGATTCGGCATCAATCTGGTAAAAATTTATGTAAGTAAATTTAGCTCCAGGAAGATTGGCGTTAAGGTTTGTAACTAATGGTATAAGCTTGCTATTGAAGATTTGTACTGCGTTGTTGATCATCTCTACACATGAAGAGCCATTCGTACCATATGTTGCCAGTGCATTGGGCGAGCAACCACTCTGGATTAGTCCCACAACGGCCACCTTCCTTGCTCCAAGATCGTATAAGCTCTGCAGTATATAAACCATACATCAGAAGAAATAGAGAGATCTTAATATTTGTTTTTCTTTGAAAGTAAGATATATAAATGAGATAGAGATAAGACAAAATATAAATGTCTATACAACAGTGTTTTACATATAATTTATATACCTTTTCTATTATCTTCGTTTCTTTTATCCTCGAGATAGTGACTAGATACTTTATATTTTAATAAATAAGTATTTACACGTCGGAAATTGGAAGTAGTTGCATATAAAATTGTAACAATTACCTTTAATTGCTGAGAATATTGTTGAATGAGCACTGTAGCGTACTGGTGAACATTGAATTGCCTGCTAGTGTTATATAATTGGGGCAGGAAGTAATTCATTGTGTAGTCATTGGTGCCCATGTCAATGGTGTAAATGCACTTGTTTAGGTGCTTCATGGCTGCATCTTTACTTCCCAGTACTTCAGTGATGAGTGAAATTATGATACGGTGATTTTGTAACTGCTCATCCAGGGATATCACCTCACCCTAAATACCCAAAAGAATAGAAACATTTTACAATTTTTTAAATAGCAATCAATTCGATAGCACATTTATTAAAACCGGTCTTGCTTGGTATCATCTTAGAATTCATTTGATCCGTTTTTATACGTGTATTTAAAAGTATAATTATAGTTATTTTTTAAAATATTTTTTATTTAGAGATATATCAAAATAATATTTTATTATTTTTAAAAAATTATTTTTAATATCAGCATATTAAAATTAAAATAATCTAAAAATATTAAAAAAATATTAATTTAAAGTAAAGAAATAATTAACATATGTGCATGTTGATACTATGCTCATGCTTAATGGTTTCGTGTTATTTTTTTCTTAAATGCAAGAACTTTATCAAATTAAAACTTTCTTATTATCACAAAAATTATACAAATTAGTATTATCTTTGTGCTTAATTAGCTAGTATGAATAAATGCAGTTACCACTGCTAATCGTCCACTTTCATTGCGAATCCCAGCTGATCCAGATGCGTAATTTACACCTCTTAATATATTTTTTGTAGCTTTTGCTTCATTGAAGGTTGGAATATAGTCGTCAAATCCCAAAAGCTTAGCTGTAACAAAATAGTATCGATGAGTTAGTATGATAATTTATGCTATGCAACATGATATCGATTTAAATACCTAGGTTATTGATTTAAGACATAGTTTTGAAACCCTATCCTATGTTCATGTCATGGTTAGACTGGTCAATTCACGGATGAGCGAGTTGGTCTGAATTTATTATTATTATTTATTTAAAATAATGTCATTTAAAGGAAAACAAATTCCATACCCTCACTCTCCCTCTTGTAATTGTCTCTCCCCTCTCTCTCTCTCTCTCTCTCTCTCTCTCTATCACAGATTGGCTCTCTTCTGCTGCTTGCTGCTGAAATCAATTCACCGAATAGGTGCCAGCCCATTAAATAGCTAGGTTGTCTCCAAAATTAATCGAGCCATGTGTCAATATGTTAACGAGTCGAACAACCAAGTCATTCTAGGTTTCAGAACTAATTTTAAGGTATGTGTGGATAACAAACTATCTAAAAATAATAATAATTATTATCAAAGATGTAAACGCGTTAATTACTAAGAATATTTGATATTTCAAATATTAACAGGTAAATTATTAATGAAAAGAGAAATAATTATAGTTAGTATTAGGATAAAAAAGAAATCAAATTATATACTCATGTAAGTAATTAGAGGGGGAGGAAGAAGGAGACCAATGACATCGGCTGTATTGTTGCCATTGCTAAACCTTCCGGTAGGTCCTTCGCTAAAGTCAAACCCATAAGGAGTATAATTGGCTTTTGCCAACGTCGAAAGATTGTTGTTGTTTCCATTATCAAAGAGTGAGTCCCCAAAAACAAAGTAACATGGCACTTGAGGTTCTCCATAAGCACAATTCTGCAAGTTTGAGATCAGCAATGGAATGGTGAAGATCCACCATAGCATCTTAGGCTCATTCTCCATTAATGAAAACTGAATTAGCTACAAGTGATTGAAACTAGATAAAGAAAGAACGAAGGGTGATGATGATCTGAATGAAGAAGTTAATAGACGAGAGTGTTGTTGAGAACTGCAAGCCCAAAAATTGCTGATTTTATAGGCCTGGAGATGTGGCTGTTATAGACTAAGTATATATATATAGCTGGTTATCCTACTCCTGGCTAGGTGCATGCATAATTTGACTTCAACGCTGGAAACTGATTTTAATATTGTTAATGGATATATTTGAAGGTAAATTAATTAATTACTTAAAATAATTTATTCTGTTTATGCAGTAGGGGACTGTCTATTACAAGATGAGGAAGCTCCTTTACCTGCCATTTTATAATATTGTTGTCTACTAGAGTCTTTTTTTTTTTTTCCTTTTATTGTCGAATTATAGTGCTTTAGATTCAGTTCGAGTTTATCTTCTAGCTTGGAGGCTTTGAAAGATGGTAAAATCAAGGAATAGTTGTTGAGAACCACAAGCCCATGAATGGCTGCTTTAATAGTCATGGAGATGTGCTTGTCATAGACTAGTAGCTGGTTATTCTACTCTTTGCTACTTAGTTGAGGGAAGTGCCCAGAAATTTGAAATTTTAATGCATAATTTGACTTTAGAATTGGAAATTGATATTAATATTAGTTGGATTGCAGGAAGGTACTTAAATTTTAAATATTTTTATATTATTTTAATATATTAATCTCAAAAAAAAATTCTAAAAAAATTTAAAATATATTATTTTAATATATTTTTAAATAAAAATACTTTAAACTATAACCACTATTATAATCTCAAACAATCACTAGTCTTACCAATTATAAATTCACGGTTAAGAGTTGGAAAGTAAAAACTTTCCTAGCATACTGTTAAAATAATAAAATAATCTCAACGATAAAATATTTTAATATAAATGAAAAATAAATCATTATGTAAGCAACTAAAATAACAAAGTTTGAACAAAATAAAATTAAATGCTTTGCTATTTCTTTAAAAGAATTAAAGGCAACTTGAACTACAAACACACGCAAAATTGATAGTTGAAATCAACTTCGTTTTCTCCAGAACCTCCAAATATCACTAACACAATTTGCAACATACAACTATGATAATCAACATCAAAGAAGGAGTTGAATCCAAGACAAAAAAGTTTGGTATATTGTGAGAAGAAGCAATCACTCGGTCAAAGTTATGTACCAGCCTTTTGTACAGAATTCTTTGTCCAGTTATATCTTCTTTCTCTCTTTTTTTATAGAAAAGAATAGTACCACCAAAAAATTGAAGTATTATCTTGGCTGTTATTTCATGGTGGAGCAAGCAACTGGGATTCCCGTACAAGAATGAATTTAATTGATAATTTTTCGGTAGGCTGTCCCTTTTGTTGGACCTTTGAATCCACCTTTCTACTATTCTAGTTGAACTATTCATGCCAGATATCAACCAACGCAAGTTTCAGGTATCCTGAAATATGCCCAACAAAGGCCAACACCTTCTCAAGCAATTTTTATGGGCTTCTCAGGAGAATGCCAAGGTCTTTATCATCAATAGCCCAACAAAGTCCGGATGACAACCACAAAGCCTTCATCTGCCAAGCATCTTTTTCGAAGGCCGAAGCTTTGGGCGGGCATACGAGCTCCCATGCTAAGAAAAGGAAGATTAAATTTGAGTATTATAAATTTTAAAATTATTAAAAATTTATATAATTATTAATTTTAAAATTTATAAAATTACTTAAGATATATACAAACTAATCTAGATATTTATATCAGTAATAATAAAAAAAATTTAAAAAACTCCAAGTAGCCAATTTCTCGAGTTAAGATTTGTTTCAGAATTTAGAAGCTTATCACCAGATTTTAAAGATGAGTTCATTATTATAATAAGTGTTGATTTTTTAAGGATGAAAATTAATAAATATCTTAATGTTCATTAATACTGAGTTGTAAAGGAGAATCTAGAATTAAAAAATGATATTCATATCAATATTTATTCCTTTACTTTGCTAGTATTATGGTTTCAGTATTTATTATGTATATTTTGTTAAAACTACAACATCAATTATGCTAAATAATTGACCAGGTCAGCTTTGTTTATTTGTTTTTTTACAGTTTGTTTAGTTTAAATATTACTTTTCTATTTTTAGTTAACAATCCTAAGCTTTGATATCATAATAAGTTAGTAAGAATTATTACAGAGATAAACAAAAAGCGAACATAATTAAAGAAAGATGCTGTAATATAATGGAAGAAAAGAATGTTTTTGTGTTTATTCACTGTTTACATTCCCAGTACTATTATATTTATTTTATATGAACTAAATATGAGAGGTTTAATTATATAATCTAATTAACAATATTAAATAACAAATTTTATTAACGGTCTAACTATATTAATAAATTTGTTAATTATGATATTTTTTATTTTCATGACAAGTGGCAGTAGGTTCTTGGAAGACCTTGTTAAGGATATCATGGTCTCTATCCATTGTTGACAAAGCTTCCTGAGCCATTCCCATTCAGAGGAATCATGATGTGGCAATTCAGGGTGAGTGTGTGCTGGAAGAATGCGATCGCGATAAGGAAGACATTGCTAATAACTTAATAAGTAGTGGTTCCAAATAGATTACATTTGCTATGAGAGTTGTGTTAAATGTTTTTCCTAATTTATTATGTTTTATGTGATTTCATTCATAAATTTAAATTTTAGTTATGGAAGTGACGCACATGAATATTGATTATCTATAAATATAATTTTTTTAGTTAATATTTTTTTAAGATGCTATGAGAATACTATTAAAAACATTTCCTGATTAATTATTATATTATTTCATTTATAAATTTAAATTTTAGTTTTGAAATTTGTGCAATTCTTTTGAGAGATACATTAGATTTTTTTTTTAGATTAGCGTGGGTGTTCGGGCCAATTTACGCGCACCACGACTAATCCCACGGGCCCTGAAGTTAACGATCATGTAAGCCTCCGGTGGCCATCATATGAGCAACCAAGAATTCGAACCTGAAACCATAAATGGAGCAAACTCCTTGATCCCAAATCCTTACCACTTGACCACCACCTAGATGGTTGAGATACATTATATTCTTAATTGGCCACAAAAGGATACACAGAAAGAATATATCTGAGAAGATCCACCTAACACCTCAAGGCATTAAACAGCTTTACGTTCTGCAATAACTCCTTTACCATCTATTCCAAGAAGGGAGGATATCCTCCCCCTTAATTCTGATGGCTCGTTTTTAGTCATATGTCTTGCATTGACGAATCTGAAGTTTGTATAGGCATGGCATGCTCGTGGCACGACCTAGCACTAGCAATGTTTGTTACGTGAAATAAAAAACATAAATAATAATCCCATTTAACGGAACTTTTCTTTTCTAATTTCCGTCAACTCAACTTGGATTCCTTTTATAAATCTATCACGGTGTCAAACAGGTGTTTAATCTGTTTGTGTGTGTGGTGTGATTGATAAACAAAAAAGTATTTTGATGCGACTCTATTAACGCTAGAAAACAATTTTCCAATTAATAACCTTCGGTTTACGAAGAATTATCCTTCAAACATAAAAGGAAGTTTGAATATATTTGTGGTATTAGTTTTTTTATTCAAAGCAGTAATTCAATTAGCAAATATTTAGTTAATTTTTAATTCAAAGCAAGTAATTCGAATATTTAGTTAAGCTTTCGCATCTGCTTAGCAAGACTGGATTCGTTTTTATCATGTAATAATGATTTTTTTTTTTTGTACTTTTTTTTTTAATCAGTCAAGCTCCCCAGTCTCCCCTTCCCACCCAAGAATGGAATCAAACCGAACGGGGAGCTCTTAAGTTAGAGCCTTTGTTGATTCCTCCATTGTGGTTCACCACAAGGAAGATGAATTCCTCTACTCATCGCAACCCTCGCAGCCACCTTAGCTCGAGAGAAGTCGGTACTAAGGCCAAGAATAAATCTATTGCATCAAATGCAGTGACAGTAACTGAAGTGGTGAAAACCACACAGGTTGTCTCTTCACGCCCAAAGCCAAACCTATTGGTCGGGCATGCGGGTCTCCCTGACCTTAATGACTCGGTATTCATCCGCCACCAGGATCGGTGGATCCTGCATAGCAGACATTTGTATGCGTCGCACTCCTCAAGTCACTACACATAACAGAAAGTATGTCACGGAGAAGGAGAAGAGTTGCAGCAAGAAATAAGAAGAGGTCTCTCCAGCTCGTTCAATCACCAGATGGGATAACAGTTATGCCTGAAAATCTTTATGCTCAAGGAGTTGGAAGACGGGGCAGACAGAACCTTGGATCCTGGTCAACCAGGTCAAGCTGGGCCGAGCCGACAAGCAACTGCAAATGGTGGTGGGGAGGCTCTGATAGAAGTGGAGATCCAGTGGGAAATGTATATAGTGTGGCTTTTTTATGATTATATTTTATTAAAGATTAAAATAATTGAGGCTGCCACCCTTTTTAATGTTCTTTTCCTAGTTGTTATATTAATAATAATGCAGTGAACTTTATGTTTAATTCTTTGAATTTGGATTTTTTAATGTATCTTTTTTAAGTTTAATTATGTTTTTTTAATTGCATTTATAATTAGTTTAAATTTTAGTTATTAAGTATGCTTAAACTCAAAATTTTATATTAATAGGTTATAAGTGGCCCTCTCCATTATATATTTACGTTAATTAAAAAAATAAAAATAGAAAAATGACAATGAGTAAAAAATTAATATTTTATCATTCTTGACAAGGCAAAAATCAAAATAAAAAATCATAACAACATATTAGAATTGTTTTTGGATATAATTAATTAATAGTAATTATACCATATCACTGTCTATTTTAGTTTACCGTTACATCACCATAATCACCACAACAATCACTAATGAAAACTCCATAAAAATACTTATATTACCATCACTTTTCAATGTACAAATGCTATTTGATTTCTTTAATATTTTCTCATTTTGATTCATCTGTTTCCGTTCCAAGTTTCTTATTCTTATTATTCAAATACTCTCTTAGTAGAATTCAGCTTGAGAAAGTGAAACTCTATGTAGGGATATTGGTTTTATGTACGGGTGGGGAAACAAGGAAAAAATATTCTTAACTTCTTAAAACTATCATTTTCCAAATATTGTTTTGAATAGCAATATCATGAGCTTTTTGTTTCGAACAATAATTTCATCTTTCATATTATAATTTATATTTTACAAGGAATCCTTTTATGTCTGATTATGCTTTTTTTATTATTTCATTTATAAATTTAAATTTTAGTTATGAAATTAAATAGCAGTTAATAAATTAACCCACATAAATTATGGTTCTATACAAATTCAAGAATTTTTTATTGAGTTAATGTTTCTTACTATTCCAAGAGAGTTACATTAAATTCTTTTCATGTTAAAGTATTTTTTTTTCAAATTTACATTTCAAATTAACAGTTCTGACCGTTAAAAATTTAAATTTTAGTTATGAAGTTGGCGCATATGAATAACACAGTTATGTATAAATTTAAATTTCTATTTTAAGTTAATAGTTTTGACAATTATAAATTTAAATTTTAGTTATGAGATTGACGCGTGTAAATAACAGTTATGTATAAGTTTAAATTTTTGTTTTAAGTTAACAGTTCTATAACCATTACAAGTTTAAGTTTTAGTTATAAAATTATTATATGTAAATTATAGTTATTAACGGTTCTTGTTGTAATGATATAAATTTCTACCTGTATTTTGAAAAATAAAATACCATAACTAAATTAATGTTCACTTGTGATCTAAATTAGATTTTATAAAAAAGATTAGATTTAAATTTCAATTATGTCTTAGCATGCATCTTAGTCATAGATGTTCCTAGTCATATTTGATTAAAAATAATGGCATTTAACTAAATTAATATATATATATATAGCTGACCAACTCTAATTATTATGAATTTTCATTATTTTTAAAATAAGAAAACCTAAATGATTAAAATATCCACCTCAATAAGAGTTTGATATTATTGTGCAAGATATTTTTTACTTGAAAATACATTAAATAATTTTTTTATTTTTTATATCAAAATCATTAAAAAACTTTAAAAATATCAATTTAATATTTTTTAAGCTAAATGCATTTTTGAAAAGCACCCAAACAGGAAAATAAATGGTGCTTTAGTATGAAATAACCTTTACAACTAACTTTATAATTTAGTCGCAGCTACTATGATTTTAAATTTTTATATTTATTTTTTAAATAGGAAAAAAATTATAAATAAATATTTGCTCCAGATAAAAAATTAATAATAGCGGATTAATGTAATTAGTTTGGTGATTTCTCATGTAATTAAACAATCCTTTCCTTCATTTTGAGAGTTACACATTAAGTTCTTGGTCACAAAAGGATACACAGTATATATCTCACAAAAGGATAAATATATATCTCACAAAATCCAGCAATACCTCAAAGCATTAAATAGTTTTTCGTTTTGCGATAAATGTTTTGCCATCTATTTTCGAAATGGCTAGATATTCTTCCTTATTTGATGACTCGTTTTTAGTCATTTTGCGCAGACGAATCTGAAGTTCATATAGCACGGCATGCTCATGGCACGACTTACCAGTGTTTTGTTCTTGAAGATGACATATATTTTCCTATATAATGGACTTATAGTTGATGAGCGTAATGCACCTCGCAAATTGAGCCTTTCGATCACTCCTTGTAATCTTCTTCTCGAATTTCATTGCCCTCACATAGCTTTCTCAGCCCTCCCCTTATGGCGAGCAACAACTTCAATGTTTCAAGCAGTTCCATTGTTCATGAGAACAGTCTTGTTCTCTCCCTCAACTCCAATTTAGCTCAAGATCATGTGGATGGGCACGGCAGAATCATCCCACAGAGCCTTGCTCCAACCATTGCTGTCCAACCAAACAACCTTTTTGTCCCTCAAAGAGCTGGTCTTGGCCAAATTGCTATGGGCCAAAGGTTGAGCGAAGTAAGGAGAAATCATGTTTCTTCGTTGAGTGTGAGGATTCATACTATCATTGAATACCTCCCAACTGAACAAAATCAAATTGAAGCTCTTCCCCTTCACCCAACAAGTGACTATACTGTTACTGAAATTCCAAGAACCACCCAGTTTCTTCCCCCAGCCTCACCTAGGGAGCTTATTGTTGCTCCAAATCACAACAACGTCCATCTCCAAAGCCTGAATCCAAATGGTGGTTTTCGCATTCAAGGCCAACCCAATTTCCAAAACCACAACCTAACCATGTCCAATCAAGTGAATCAACACAATGCTTATCTTCCATATAGCCCCCCAAACCGACAAATGATCAATTTTATGAACCTTGATCATCTTAATCATAGTCATGGAAACAATGACGGAGTTGTTTTGAATCCTGAACCTTTGAGTGTCTATGCACCACCTGGAATATCTTGGGCTCGAAACCCCAACCTAAATCTTGGCCAGAACCAAAATCTTGAAACCAGCCAATTTGATATTGATCAAGTGAGAATAAATCCAAGGGACGAAGCGAGAAACATCCCTGACAACCAAAGCAGCACAAGTTCTGAGGATGAAGAAGAAATGGGTCTTGATGATGGAGTAACTCATAGCCTTCCTCATCAGAAATACGGGCCATACATTTGCCCTAGATGCAAGAAAATATGCGAAACTTCACAAACTTTCGCGGCTCATATGCTAACACACTACAGAGTCGAAAACAAGGAACAAAGGAAGAGAAGGCTAGCAGCCAAAAACAAGAAGAAGAATCTTCACCAGATTCATTCACGTGGCAATGGACTGACAATATCGCCTTTGGGTACTGAAAATCTCCAGGAGGTTCATTCACGTGGCATTGGACTGACAATATCGCCTGTGGGTACTAAAAGCAAGGTTCCATTGAAGGTGTATGTGAGGAGAAAGAAGGCTGCAGGTGGGAAGGCAGAAATGGCGACTAGCAAGAGGGTTGTGGAGGATAAGGCCCAAAAAGGACAGGGAAATACTGTCCTAGACGAAGCAAGCAGCTCGTCTCCCGTCGGATTGGTGAACAAGGGGGTACCCATGTAAGCCTTCACCAAAAAAGCAATATATTTATATACATGGAATGCATTAGTGTTCTGTACTCCTTTGAATTCAATAAATAAACTTTGGATTTTCATTTATCATTTTAAAAGATGAATGTTTATTAAGTGTTAGAGAATAATATAAATTATATTTTGGAGACTCACTTAATAGCTTAAATTTTTAGGTGAGATAGTTCTTTGATATGGTATCAGAGTTTCGATGATCAAGCAGTCACAAGTTTAAATCTCACTATCCTTATTTATTTGATAAAAATTAAGCATAATGTAACGTGGGTTTGTGTAAGTTTTAAGTCCAAATGGCTTTTACTTGAGAGGATATGTTAGAGAATAATATAAATTATATCTTGGAGCCTCACCTAACAACTTAAACTTTTAGGTGAGATGGTTCTTTGACATTAAATAATTTAAAATTTTAAGAATAAAATAAATTGGTGATGATTAATTTTGATGTTTATCAATGAACATACTAGAATTTTGGTGCCAAAATTTTTAAATGTATGTCTTAAGAATTAGATTCTATATTTTATTTTTGTATATTAAATTATAAATTTGATGAGTTGGATTTATAATAGGCTCAAAACATATATAGCTATAATCAACAATAGCAGCACGGTTTACAATTTTAGAGGTCATTTCCTTTGAGAATAAAATAATATATACCTTAATTAGGGATAGTTTGAAATATAAATTAGAATATTTTAAAAATTTTCTGACGGAATTACCGTTTTTAAGTTCCACCACCAATTCTGCTCGTCGCTAATTACTAATGAAACTAATTTAGCAGTGGAATTTTTCCGGAATTTAGCGACAAAGGTAACTATAATCCTGTCGCTAGTTACTACTTTTCTCGTAGTCTTGGGAGTTAAGGGAAAGATATACTACATGCATTAAGCACATTTTTCTTACATAAAGACCTAGCTAGCAAACAACTCCATGTGATACTTCCTTTTATTTTGGTAACCACAGTGTTAGAAATACTAAATAGTATTGCCAATCTCATTCCACATTACTGCCTCTATGTATGGGAAGACTTGATATGGGAGTTGACTGTAGCAAGTTCTAGGTTAGGAGAATCAACAATTTGAGAATTAGATTTTGATCAAATTTAAGATTATTTTTTTTCCAATCTAAACCGGTTTAAGTTCATAATTAACTAGGTTTTGTGTTGATAACTATATCTCAAGATATAAAAACTCTAAACAAATATTGTCTTAACACTCAATTTTATGATTATACATCTTATATATTCAAAAAATGGATATATACAAGTAACATTTCAACCCAAAAAAAAAAAAAATATAGGATTCACAATCAAGTACCCAAATATTTTTTTGTCTAAATTGAGATTTCAACATTGCAAAAAAAATTCAATTGAGTTCTTTCATCTATTTTTGTCGACAATTCTTTCAAATTATACTCTTTGCGTAAAAGAAAAAACACCATAGTTTGGAACTCAATATTTTCTTGAGAATATGTGAAGACTTTGGTTTGGAAAGTTTTGAAAATCTTTGGAGACATAATTGAGATTTAAAAAAAAAAAACTTTGAGAACTGTATAGCCTCTTTGTATTATAGTTTGAGGGCTAATTTGAAGTTTGCTCAAAGAATAATCACTGAGACTTTTGGAGAACCGAGTAATACATACCAAGACCAGACAGCATAACTATTTATATCAAGTATCGAAAAATGTCCTCCAATATTGAAGAGCTAGTGTTGGCATCATGTGATCGGTCTTTTATATTTAAGAGAGAAGTAGGCAAGTCATAGTTCCTGAACTTCAATCCCTTTGGAAACAAGAGAGCAATGTGAACTCTGCAAGTTTAAATGGCTGTATCAGAAATGAAGCAGGTTCAGAATATATTTACAGGGGATGAATTCACGCCAAGCATTCATAAGACAGAAAGGTTTTTGGCTTCTGATAATTTGACTGTTTAAAATGGCACTGGCTTGCCTTGAGGTTTTCTCGGTATGATGCTCTGCCAGCTCCCTCCAGATTTTGATGACAACAATCAGATTATCTGACCCTTTTACAAGTTTTCTTGCTTCGGTACTCAACTATCGGCAACCAAGTGGAGACCAGAATGTTGCTATTAACCACTGAAGTTTCTGACGTGTATGCGAATAAGGAATTCGAAAGCCGGAGAAATTGAGAAATTTTAATGTAAGTGGATGGATTTTTTTCCTAACAAGCTAAGGATCTTCTCCAGAAATGATGGCATGTAGCTCCTTTGCTGTCCATGTTACTTCAGCAAGGCTTTGTAGTGGAACCGAGATTTCTTCTGCAATTATCATTAGCAGACTCCTGCATTCTGCAGCAAAAAAAAAGCATGTTATATCATACTTAAACTCACTATTCTAAGAACAAGAAATCACAAGGTGATGGAGCATCATCTGTCATGATATGCCTGAGAATCCAAAAAGAAATACTGGAAGTGGAAAATATCAGCAGTAACTTCTTCCAGGGCTTTGAACTTTAGGGAGCAACTTTTAAGCTTGTACATGATAGCCTCATAGTTTACCATATCGCTGGAATGGATAAAATATCCAAAGGAAAGTTACTAACCTGGATTTTTACTGAGATTTAACAAGGACATTGAAGCAAGAACTTGGTGCTCAATCTGCTCGTCATCTTCCAAGATTTCCTCGAGTCCGGAGATGAGAGTGGGGAAGCCAAAGAGCTGGAGCTCCGAATCCGGTAACAAAGAGATTCCACAGCTTAACCATGCAATTGTGGTTAGGCATGCCCTCACTAAATCCAAGATTCCTGAACTTAAGCACTTTGATATGGTCTCTAAAATTGACATTTTGCCATTAGCAAGCAATGATTCTGCCAAGTTCCTCAACCATTCTTCACTGGACTCTTCTTCATCTTCCTGTTTTTCATAATAAATGAAAACAATTATAAATAACATCAAAAACTTCGTGTTTGTACTGAACTTAATAAACTCAGATACTGAATATATAATCAATATAAGAAGATCATTCAGGAGAACCAACGTACCGGCAAAAGAGGATCATCGAGAAGTAAATTATCTTCTCGAGAATTTACTTCATGATTTTTATCAAACCCTGCTTGCTTTAGGATCCAACTTTCTGTTGATGAGTTCCCAGAAGCAGAAAAAAAACCCCCCAAGACATTAAGTGCTCTGCAAGACTGTTCCCGGACCTTCTCATCAGTTAAGCTACTTTCCAAGGCCATTGAAATGGCATCAACGGCTTCCTTTCTGTAGATGCTATACTTCCGAGGTTCAACCTGCAAAATAAAATCATCATTAAAAACATAGTCAAAGTTCTGAAGTGGCTGTCCGGATGGAGGGAAGTGTTCGAGGAGCACACCAGAAGATCCAAGTGTAAGATCAGAACAGCCACCAAGGGTTCCTCAGCTGGAGAACTCTGAAGATAGACGAGTAGAATGTCCATCGCATGCACTATTGTCTCACTAGATAAGCCACTTATAAATTGTGTAACCCCTTTCCTCCTGTAAATAATATCTGTTAAATGTCTTTGATCTTGCTAATAACCAAGATTAAAGTAGGAGCAGATGATTCAAAAAACAAATCATTGGCAAACCAGGTCATCAAATATGTATAGAAACCCACTTTTCCCTTCCTTGAAAACTTACCCAGGCAGATAATTGCAAATGCACAAGTACACACACATGCACAAATCAAAAGAAAACACAAAGAAGGGAAAGATTGTCTCTTCATCACTTCCATAGTTCATCTACAAATGTTTAAACTGCACAAAGTAGCACAGGAAGTATTAAAAGCAGCTCAAGTAGCATTCATTACCAACCTGCTCAAACAAACTAACTCAATCAACAGACATACAACATTTCTCGCAGACTTTGATTGGTTGCTGTAGAGTAACTCGAAGAGACATTGTTTATCAATCTTTATAGCTATATGGTTTCTGCAACTTGACTCTGCCTCAATACAATATGATAAGAGAGCTGCAACCAGAGTTTTCTCTTCCAAACTACCAAATTCAAACCTTTTAATAAGAAATTCCAGGACTCCAAGAGAAATGAGGAGTTTGGCATTTGTTAATCTTTCCTCCCTACTGGAAGAAGCAAGAAGCTTCTCAAGTATGAATAAAGCATTTTCATTCCTTTGACTTGAATCATATGCCTCAGAGTTGCTGAATGTTTGAGATGCAAAAGACAATAGGTGATTACATCGCTCCAACTTCCAACTATCGATCATACGCTTCAAAATAAAGTTGGTGAGTGGTATAGTTGGACATTCTAAAGTTTTTCCTGTTATGGGACATGTTCTGTTTCCCTGATTAAACCATTTCCTGATGGCTTCTCTCTCAAAGGTTTGACCAGTCTCCAGGGTCACTGGATCATCAAACAACTGTCTGGTGAGAGGGCAAACAAAGTCCTGTGGAATGCTTTCAAAAATGGATCCTTCATCAAAATATTCATGACTTCCATTTAACCCTGCACTGGGAGAGTGCAATATAAGCATTCAATCAACATTTTGTAAGGGGAGAACTAATCTTAAGATGTCTGACTCACCTTCGATAGAAGCGCTTGCGTTGATTGCCTGCACCTAACATGATAGTCAAAGAAACTATTAGAGAATTTTGTAGGATTGTAAAATGCAGAACAGTCAGGAATTCTGTATATTTTGCCAAGAAAAGTGAGAGCACACCTTTTTGGAATGTGAAAGGTTTGAAACAGTGAGATCACCAGAATCCTCAGTTCGTTGAATTTTGAAAACCGATTTTGCTAGGGTCTTGAGGGTTAGCTCATTTTCTTTTGTATGTGAAGATGAATTTAGCATATGAGAGTCTCCAGCAGATACTTGCCCTGCACTGGATTTTCGAAAGTCGTCTTTAAGATCTGTGTCTGGTGAAACACTCACATTAACCAGCTTCCATTCTTTGTCAGATGCTGATAAGAGCCCATTATCCTGCAGAAATGTTAAAATTCTTGAGAGCATGAAAAAAAATTGCAGAGAGAATGTGAGAGGAATAAATTTAAGGACCACCATTTTCTCATCCAAATGTTAATTATCAATAAATCCCATTCAAATACGTTAGATATATGCAACTCATAAAATTGAATTGAAGTGACTAACAAAGCAAATAATTAAAATAAATCATGTAAGGAAACGTTATAGAGATACGGAAAATCGCACGAAAATACTCACAAGAATGGACGTGTTATCTTGTAAATTCTCAGGGGAATGGTTTTCTATATCTTGACCAGGATATTTGACCATTTCGGAAGAG